>NC_134083.1:96441392-96748624 GCF_000715075.1 Nicotiana tabacum | reverse complement strand
ATGAGTACATTCACCCCCATGTACTCAATAAGTAACTTAACGAACCTCGGTGAAGTAGTGACGAGGCTTTTAAGTTAAAAGATACTCACTGATATAACTTGTGCAATAGACTAGCAATAGAACAATACTAGAACATAACAGAAAAGAGTATAAGAGACAAATATGCGAAGCAGTTACTAGAAGAAATCACGATTAATATTCCTCAATATCACGACAAATCATTTATTTTGAGCGATAATCAACAAACCACAGTAGTAAATCCATAACTTTCGTAGTGTGAGAAATGCACTCAAGATATCAAATCAAATGGTTTGGCCTAGACGTAGATATAACAAATATACGTATAACAGTACCAACCATATGAAAGAAATGCCAATAATAGTAATGACAAAGTGGGAAATACACAGGTAGAAATAACGAACAAGGCAGTACATATGGACAACTATAACAGACTAGGTAGAAGGCGTAGAAGTAATGACATAAATTAGGAAATAAGAACATAAATTTTACTAACTAACATGGTAGAAGTCCTAGACGTAGATATAACAAACAAGAGGGAAAAAATGATCTTTATGAGCTAACAAATAGAAGGCATGAATAACTAACATGGTAGAAGGCTTATACGAAAGTGCAACAAATGAGAAACAGAATGGATGCAGATATGACAACATTAAGGAAAACATGATATTTATAAGTTAAATAGATAGAAGCCGTGGACAACACAACAATATTTGAGATAGAGGATGAAGATGGAACAACAATGACAAGTCACATAGAAAACATAGGTGCAATAGTAACAGCCCATGGTAAAGGCTTAAATGTATACACAAGGAAAATATATCACCACATAATGCATATCCCTTATCCTCGCCTGAGCAGAAACACCCTTCATGCCATGAACACATGATAATATACAAATAAGATAATGTAAATAACAGCTCAAGGTAAAGGCATAAATATATACACAAGGAAAAGATATCACCACATAATGCATAACCCTTGTCCGCACCTGCACGGAAATACCTTTCGTGTCCTAAACACATGATAATACAGAAAACATGATAATGTAAATAACAACTCAAGGTAAAGGCATGCATGTATACACAAGGAAAAGAAATCACCACATAATAGATATCCCTCGCCCTCGCCTGCCTTCGTCCCATGAACGCATGATAATATAAATAAAATGGCCCGACATCATCCTTCATGATTTTACTCTCATTCTCACATGATAATGTAAATGAAAACATGATAATATGAATGAAATGGCATGGCATCATCCTTCTTGCTTTTACTCTCATCCTTACATGATAATGTAAATAAAATAGCACGTCATCACCCTTCGTGCTTTACACTATTCCTCGCATGATAATGTATATGCAATGGCATGTCATCACCCACCGTGCTTTACACTCTTCCTCACATGATAATGTTTATGCAATGGCATGACATCACCCTTCGTGCTTTACTCTCTTCCTCACCAAGGACATGTATATCAATAACAAGCAAGGTAGGAAGCATGAATAACATCAAGGAGCGTGTTTAAGCAAATATTCCAAATGAACATCAATCATAGCTTTCAAGACAATAACAATTCAATAAACCTCTAGAACCTTATTGTTCAAGTATTTCAACAAGTCTCAAAAATTATCTTCAACTCAAGTATAGAAACCAATATCTCAAGAATAATAGTCGTAGCGATGTATTAGTGATTAAGCATAGTGATGACCGAATTTAACACATCAATTGTTTCACAAAAATACGTAAAATTTTAATCAAGTTATAATAAGCTAATCTTGGTTTCTAGAATTTAATTATATATTCTTAGTAATCTAGAAGTCAAGTAAGACATGAAACAAGAAGGTCACGAAATTCTACAAGGCACAATGAATCGTATAATTTATCCCCGAGCATGATTAACCCTGGCACATGAATATATGCTTGTCACCTCAAGATACATCTTCACATTTAGTTGTTCAGGTTTAAGCGAGTGCCTCACATTCTTGAAGAGTATTAGAGGGTAATGTTGACAAATTAACTTGGTACAGTTAGTAGGAAGTTAAGTCTTAAGTGCTATGTTTGAAGACTAGATTTGCAATATATGGGCATAATGAGAAGGATCAATTGATCACATACAAAATAGTCGTCATAGTGAGGTTACTATGAGACATAGGGTGAGGTCAAGGACATGTAATGTTATCTCCTGTGACGAGGTTGGAAGTTGTACGATTTCTTATGAAGAGTTTCCTCATATTCAAGTAGGATAGATGTATTGCAGCAAGGAAGTAGAATAGTTCAACCAAGTTGACACAATTATCACAAGATAAGTGTTCATTTGACGGGTACCATGAGATATGTTATGTATAGTATAACATGAGCTTCCGACAGGTACAAGTTGTATACTAGTGTGCAGACATGGTAGTTGAGCGAGATCAACAGAGATAAGGTTTCAATGAGTGGCATGGCTTTAAGCTAAGAGGTAGATTCTATCATTGAAAATTGGTCATTACCAACATGTGTTATTATTGTCCAAAGACTAAGGGACACTTAAACATTAGTTATAGCTTAAGAAAGGTGACATTAAGGTCATTTCGGGTTTGGATTTTCCGAATACATGATGTGCTATGCTTAAGTGATATGCCAAGGTTAATGCATGACTCGAATTTGTTATTTTAAGTAATCACGACCCAAAATACACTAGTCGTGATGGTACCTAACCCAACTCGTTAGGTCAGCCAATTAACAGTTAACACAATTCTAATAAAATAAAGGTGATCAACAAGTGATATATCTGGATTCCATACAATATCCCAAGGACCGGTAGTACAAGTCATGAGCTACTAAGAATAATTATTGCAAAAACGGCTATGAAATAAGTACAACTTATGTTTGAAATGTACATAAGCAGAATTCAACTCTAACACTACCCAGAGACAAGTGATAGCCACAACCGGAAGGCACGTACATCTTTAGAGTTATCTCCCATCATCCACCGCAGCTCTGCTCCAAAATCTGCACGCAAGGTGCAGAAGTGTGGTATGAGTACAACCAACCTCATGTAATCAATAAGTATTTTGATTCACCTCGGTGAAGTAGTGACGAGGCTTTTTAGTTAAAAGATACTCACTGATATAACCTGTGCAGTAGGCTAGCAATAGAACAATACTAGAACATAATAGAAAAGAGAACAAGAAACAAATATGCAAAACAGTAAATGATTACTAGAAATAATCACAATAAATATTCCTCAATATCACGACTAATCCTTTCCTTAGAGCGATAATCAACAAACTACGGTAGTAAATCCATAATTTTTGTAGTGTGAGAAATGTACTCAAGATATCAAATCAAATAAGACGGCAACATCCTTCGTTTATATATCTCACCCTCACCAAATATACGTATAACAGTACCAACCGGGTGAAAGAAATGCCAATAATAGTAATGACAAAGTGAGAAATATACAGGTAGAAATAACGAACAAGGCAGTACATATGGACAATGAAAACATGCTAGGTAGAAGGCTTAGAAGTAATGAAAGCAGTTAGGAAAGAAAAACATAAATTTCACTAACTAACATGGTAGAAGGCCTAGATGTAGATATAACAAACAAAAGGGAAAGCATGATATTTATGAGCTAACAAATAGAAGACATGAATAACTAACATGGTAGAATGCTTATACGAAAGTGCAACAAATGAGAAACGACATGGATGTAGATATGACAACAAGAAGGAAAACATGATATTTGCAAGTTAAACAGATAGAAGGCATGGACAACACAACAACAATTGAGATAGAGAAAGACGGAACAACAATGACAAGTCACTTAGAAACCATAGATGCAACAGTTACATCCCAAGGTAAAGGCGTGAATGTATACACACGGAAACAATATCACCACATAATGGATATCCCTCGTGCTCGCTTGCACGGAAACACTCTTCATGCCATGAATACATGATAATGTAAATAACAGCTTAAGGTAAGGGCATGAATGTATACACAAGGAAACGATATCACCATATAATTTATATCCCTCGCCCTCGCTTGTACGAAAACACCCTTCGTGCCATGAACTCATGATAATATAAAAACATGATAATGTAAATGAAATGGAACGACATCACCCTTCGTGCTATACTCTCATCATCACATGATAATGTAAATGAAAATATGAAAATATGAAAATATAAATGAAATGGCAGTGAATCACCCTTCGTGCTTTTACTCTCATCCTCACATGGTAATGTAAATGAAATGGCACGACATCACCTTTCGTGCTTTACACTCTTCCTCACATGATAATGTATATGCAATGGCACGACATTACCCTTCGTACTTTACACTCTTCCTCATATGATAATGTATATGCAATGGAACGACATCACCCTTCGTGCTTTACACTCTTCCAAACCAAGTACATGTATATCAATAACAAGCAAGGTAGGAAGCACGAATAACATCAAGGAAAGTGTTTAAGCGAATATTCCAATTGAACATCAATCAACTCTTTCAAGTCTACAACAATTCACTAAACCTCAAGAACCTTATTGTTCAAGTATTTCAAAAAGTATCAAAAATGTTCTTCAACTTAAGTATAGATCCAATATCTCAAGAATAGCAGTCGTAGTGATGTATTAGTGATTAAGCATAGTGATGACCTAATTTAACACATCAATAGCTTCAAAAAAATCCGTCAAATTTTAATCAAGTTATAATAAGCTAAATCTTAGTTTCTAGCATTTAATTTTATATTCTTAGTAATCTAGAAGTCAAGTAAGGCATAAAAGAAGAAGGTCACGTAATTCTACAATGCACAATTAATCGTATAATTTACCGCCAAGCATGATTAACCCTGACACATGCATATACGCTCGTCACCTCATAAATGCATCACCCCCGCATGTAGCAAACAATGGCTATTAGAAAGAAAAATTTCGTCAACAAAGTTAAGCAAGATACTTAACTCTCACAAGCCAAATCGATAAACTAGAAGCGCCATCCTACTCAAATCATCTTCCTATCGACTCGAAACTAGTCAAAAGCAACTCAAAATGATCAAACAATGCCATAGGAAGCTAACCCAATCGATAAAGGTCGGATCTTTAGTCAAATACTTAAAGTTAACCAAAAAGTCAAACCTGGTCCCGTACCTCGAAAGCCGACAAAACTCATAAAATTTGACAACCCATTCAATTACGAGTCAAACCATACAAATTTCACATAAATCTGACTCCCAATCGATGTTCAAATCCCAAAAATTCACTTTAGAATTGTTTAGACAAAACCCCCCAATATCTCTTTAAAAATCATAACCCAAATGCCAAAGTTGAAGATAGATTCATGAAATATAATCAAAACCAAGTGGAGAACACTTACCCCAATCCTTATGGTAAAAATCGCCTCTAAAATCTCCCAAATCCGAGCTCCCCAACTCAAAATGTGATAAAATAACTCAAAGGTCCAAAATAGAGTACTTACATGCTCTGTCTAGTGGTACTCTACGCGACCGCGGTTGAACCCACACGATCGCGCTGCACAAAAATTAACTCAGCCAAAAATATGCTTCGCGTTCACAGCACTACCCTTATGAATACGATGAACACAGGCACCAACACTAGGCGAATGCGTCCACAACCATGTGAACTCAAAGAAGGAAGTCCCTAGCTCCCAGTTGCTTCGTGATCGCGGACCTTCACCTGCGAACACGATGTACCAACCTTTCAACCTTCCGAAAATTCACTTCACCTCTCGCGAACGTGATGAAGAAAAACCAAGCAGCTCCCCAATACTCTATGCGATCATGTTTTTTCCTTCACGATCGCAAAGAAGGTTTGAAACACTAGAACCAAGAGAGATTTAGTTATGCCAAACATGAGAAAAAGGGTCCAAAATCAATCTGAAACGCACCAGAGCCTCTCGGGACCCCGTTAGAATGTAACAACAAGTCCCATAACATAACATAGGCTTACTCGAGATCTCAAATCGCACATAACAACATCAAAACTACAAATCGTACCTAAAATCGAACTTAATGAACTTCTAAAATTTTGAACTTCCAAATCTCGTGCCGAACCATATCAAATCAACACGGAATGACATGAAACTTTTCTCACAAGTTCCAAATGACATAACGAAACTATTCGAATTCCCGAAACCAAAAGTCGAACCCGATATCATCAAACTCAACTTCTGGTCAAATTTATGAACATTCCAAAACTCCAAATTGCCAACTTTCGCCAATTAACGCCAAAACCTTTAAGAAACACCCAAATGCAAATCCGGGAATACGCCCTGCTCTAAATTCACCATTCGGACCTAACAAAACTATCAAAAATCCGATATGGAGTCAAATACACAATAGTAAAACTTGGTCAACTATCAAAACTAATTTGTCACGACCCAAAATCCAGTAGTCATGATGGCACCTAACTCAACTCGTTAGGTCGGCCAATTAACAATTAACACAATTCTAATAAAATAAAGGTGATCAAAAAGTGATATATCTAGATTCCATACAATATCCGAAGGATTGGTAGTACATGTCATGAGCTACTAAGAATGGATTATTGCAAAAATTGATATGAAATAAATACAACTTTTGTTTAAAATGTACATAAATAGAATTCAACTATAAAACTACTCGGGGACAAGCGCTAGGCACACTCGGAAGGCACAAACATCTTCAGAATCAACCCTCGTCATCCACCGCAGCTCTGCTCCATGATCTACACGCAAGGTGTAGAAGTAGTATGAGTACATTCACCCCCATGTACTCAATAAGTAACTTAACGAACCTCGGTGAAGTAGTGACGAGGCTTTTAAGTTAAAAGATACTCACTGATATAACTTGTGCAATAGACTAGCAATAGAACAATACTAGAACATAACAGAAAAGAGTACAAGAGACAAATATGCGAAGCAGTTACTAGAAGAAATCACGATTAATATTCCTCAATATCACGACAAATCATTTATTTTGAGCGATAATCAACAAACCACAGTAGTAAATCCATAACTTTCGTAGTGTGAGAAATGCACTCAAGATATCAAATCAAATGGTTTGGCCTAGACGTAGATATAACAAATATACGTATAACAGTACCAACCATATGAAAGAAATGCCAATAATAGTAATGACAAAGTGGGAAATACACAGGTAGAAATAACGAACAAGGCAGTATATATGGACAACTATAACAGAGTAGAAGGCGTAGAAGTAATGACATAAATTAGGAAATAAGAACATAAATTTTACTAACTAACATGGTAAAAGTCCTAGACGTAGATATAACAAACAAGAGGGAAAAAATGATCTTTATGAGCTAACAAATAGAAGGCATGAATAACTAACATGGTAGAAGGCTTATACGAAAGTGCAACAAATGAGAAACAGAATGGATGCAGATATGACACCATTAAGGAAAACATGATATTTATAAGTTAAATAGATAGAAGCCGTGGACAACACAATAATATTTGAGATAGAGGATGAAGATGGAACAACAATGACAAGTCACATAGAAAACATAGGTGCAATAGTAACAGCCCATGGTAAAAGCTTAAATGTATACACAAGGAAAATATATCACCACATAATGCATATCCTTTATCCTCGCCTGAGCGGAAACACCCTTCATGCCATGAACACATGATAATATACAAATAAGATAATGTAAATAACAGCTCAAGGTAAAGGCATAAATATATACACAAGGAAAAGATATCACCACATAATGCATAACCCTTGTCCGCACCTGCACGGAAATACCTTTCGTGTCCTAAACACATGATAATACAGAAAACATGATAATGTAAATAACAACTCAAGGTAAAGGCATGCATGTATACACAAGGAAAAGAAATCACCACATAATAGATATCCCTCGCCCTCGCCTGCCTTCGTCCCATGAACGCATGATAATATAAATAAAATGGCCCGACATCATCCTTCATGATTTTACTCTCATTCTCACATGATAATGTAAATGAAAACATGATAATATGAATGAAATGGCATGGCATCATCCTTCTTGCTTTTACTCTCATCCTTACATGATAATGTAAATGAAATAGCACGTCATCACCCTTCGTGCTTTACACTATTCCTCGCATGATAATGTATATGCAATGGCATGTCATCACCCACCGTGCTTTACACTCTTCCTCACATGATAATGTTTATGCAATGGCATGACATCACCCTTCGTGCTTTACTCTCTTCCTCACCAAGGACATGTATATCAATAACAAGCAAGGTAGGAAGCATGAATAACATCAAGGAGCGTGTTTAAGCAAATATTCCAAATGAACATCAATCATAGCTTTCAAGACAATAACAATTCAATAAACCTCTAGAACCTTATTGTTCAAGTATTTCAACAAGTCTCAAAAATTATCTTCAACTCAAGTATAGAAACCAATATCTCAAGAATAATAGTCGTAGCGATGTATTAGTGATTAAGCATAGTGATGACCGAATTTAACACATCAATTGTTTCACAAAAATACGTAAAATTTTAATCAAGTTATAATAAGCTAATATTGGTTTCTAGAATTTAATTTTATATTCTTAGTAATCTAGATGTCAAGTAAGACATGAAACAAGAAGGTCACGTAATTCTACAAGGCACAATGAATCGTATAATTTATCCCCGAGCATGATTAACACTGGCACATGAATATATGCTTGTCACCTCATATATCCATCACCCCCGCATGCAGAAAACAATGGCAATTAGAAAAAAAAAAATTTCACAATAAAGTTAGGCAAGACACTTACCTCACACAAGCCAAATCAATACACTAGAAATGACTTCCCGCTTAAATCAGCCTCCGATCGACTCGACACTAGTCAAAAGCAACTCAAAATCATTAAATAATGCCATAAGAAGAAAACCCAATCAATAAAGATCGAATCTTTAGTCAAAAACTCAAAGTCAACCAAAAGGTCAAACCTGGGATCGCACCTCGGAACCTAACAATACTCACGAAATCCGACAACCCATCCAATTACGAGTCCAACCATAAATATTTTCACTCAAATTCGACTCTAAATCGATGTTCAAATCCTAAAAATTCACTTTAGAAAGGTTTAGACAAAACCCCCAATTTCGCTTTAACAATCATTATCCAGATGCCAAAATCAAATATAGATTCATGAAATATAATCAAAACCAAATAGAGAACACTTACCCCAATCTTTGTGGTGAACATCGCCTCTAAATCGCCCAAATCTGAGCTCCCCAACTCAATATCTGAGACAATAACTCTAAGGTTCGAAATAGAGTACTTATGTGCTCTATCCAGTGGTACTCTGCGCGATCACTGTCGCACCCACGCGATCGCGATGCACAGAAATGAACAATGGCACCAACACTACGTGAACACGTCCACAACCACGCGAAGAAGGAAGCTCACATCTCCTAGATGCTCCGCAATCGCGAACCTTCACCTGCGAAAGCGATGTACCAACCCTACAACCTTTCACAAATGTGCTTCACCTCTCGCGAACGCGATGAAGAAACAACCAGCAGCACCCCCAATACTCCACGCGATCATGTTGTTTCCTTCGCGATCGCGAAGAAGGATTGAAACACCATAACCATCATAGAATCAGCTATGCCAAACATGAGGAAAATGGTCTGAAATCAATACGAAACTCACCGAGCCCCTCAGGACCCCGTCCAAATATACCAACAAGTCTCATAAGATAACAGAGACTTACTAGATGCCTCAAATCATGCATAACAGCATCAAAACCACGAATTGCACCTCAAATCGAACTTAATGAACCTTTGAACATTCAACTTCCAAATGTCGTGATGAACCATATCAAATCAACTCGGAATAATATTAAATTTTGCACACAAATTCAAAATGACATAACGAAGTTATTTCAACTCCCGAAACCAAAATATGAACCCCATATCATCAAAGTCAACTTCCAGTCAAATTTATGAACATTCTAAAACTTCATATTGCCACATTTCACCAATTAATGCCAAAACCTTCAAGAAACATCGAAATGCAAATCCGTGCATACGCCCAAGTCAAAAATTACCATCCGGACCTAACGGAACTATCAAAACTCTAATCCATGGTCAAATAAACAAAAGTAAACTTGATCAACTCTTCAAACTTAAAGCTTTCTAATTGAGAATTATTCTTCCAAATCAACTCTAGATTACCTGAAAACCAAAACCGATGATTTACATAAGTCATAATACATTATATGAAGCTACTCAAGACTTCAAACAGTGGAACAAAATTTAAATGCTCAATACAACCGGTTGGGTCGTTACATGAGTGAGCTTAAGGTTTAAGGGCGAGGTTACTTCCTTTAGATATTATGTGCAACTAGACATAGGTTGTTTGGCATGTTTGGTTATACTTTAAGATATCTGAATAGAGTTATCGAATCTCATCATGGATCTAGTGGTATCGAGTTCTTGACGTGTTACTTGAGGATTGCTAATATTTCACTTGCTTGGGGATTTTAGCCTAACATTAATTTGGATATGCCTCATGAGTCGCTTAATATTCCATTTTATGTATCTGCACCTATTGAAAATTCTATAATTATTTATCGGGTCTATAGGTCTTATGTGGTTACTATTAATGGGTTTGATAAGTTGGTTGATCTCTAGCTATTGGATATGATAGACTTTGAAGTAATTTGGTATGGATTGGTTTTCTATATATCAAGCTATATTTGATTGTCATGGTAAGAAAATCATATTTACAATGCCGAGTTTGCCTAGATTGGAATAGAGGGGGACACTTACTCACTCCACAAGTAAGGTGGTTTCGTTCTTGAAGGCACAATGTCTAGTTAAGAAGGGATGTTTAGCCTACCTAGATTTTATTCGGTATACCAGTACAGAGACTCCAGCCATTGATTCAATATCAGTTGTAAGAGATTTTGATGATGTATTTTCTACAAACCTACCAAGTATGCCACTAGATAGAGATATTAAATTTTTGTATTGATTTGATATCGGCTAATCAACCCATATCTATTATATTATATCGTATGGCCCCAGCAAAGTTGAAGGAGCAATTGTAAGGTTTGCTCGATATGAGATTCATTAGGCTGAGTGTTTCCTCTTAGGATACATCAGTGTTGTTTACAAAGAAGAACGACAGTAATATAAGGATGTGCGTTGATTATCGACAGTTGAGTAAGGTTACCGCCAAGAACAAGTATTTATTTTTTCGTATTAATGATTTGTTTGATCAGCTTCAAGGTGCTAAGGCATTCTTTAAGATTTGCTTGAGATCGGATTATCATCAAGTAATAATTAGGGCTTCGAATATTATGAGTTATTATGAGTTCTTGATGATTTCTTTTGGGTTAAATAATGCTCCAGCGATATTCATGGATTTAATGAATCTAGTATTCAAGTGTAATGACCCGGTCAGTTATTTTATATATGTGAGCCATGTTCCCTTATTTGATGCTTTCGGTATGTGTGTTTGTTATTTTGTGACTTTCGTGATTTGTTAGTTTCGCTTCATAAAGGTTTGAGAGTTATTAGAGGCACTTAGTCTCATTTTGGAAGCTTTAGTTGTTAAGATTTGACCAAGATTTGATTTTTAATTCCGATTTATGTTTCTGGACTTTGGATATGTTTATTTGATTAACTCGAACTTATGTGCAAAGTTTGGGTGGAGTTCGGAATGTTTAGGCATGGTTTAGACGTGTTTGTTCAAGTTAGGATGTTGTGAAGATAAGAGATAGTTTGTTATTGTGAATTCTTAGTTTTGATGTTAATCATGGTGCTTCTGAACTGTTGGATAGGTTTGAGTAAGGTATTAAGACTTGTTGTTATGAATGGGCAGGATCCCTAGAGGATCAGATGTATTTCGAATTAGTTTCAAACCATTTAGGAATGGTTTGGTAGTTTTGGTTATGGTGCATCGCACCTGTGAAAGTTTAGGCGCAAGTGCGACTGTCTGTAGCATATGTAGAGTTGAGGTGACTTGGGGAGTTTTCTCTTCTACAAAGTGGGGGCCGTAGGTGCGAAAGGCGCACCTGCAGAGATTATGAGTGTGCCTGCGAGGATTGGAAGGCCTGGACATTTGCACACCTGTGAAGGAAAGGGGACACCCATGTGGACAGATGCGAAAGGTCGGCAACATTACTAAGGCTCGCAGATACAAGCCTGTGATTGCAGAATCGGTGAAGTAGGTGTGGATTTTAACCACTTATTACTACCTTCTTTCTATAGTTTTTAGTCTGAAAGTACTGATTTTTGTCTTCGATCGATTGTAAATGGTTAAATTGTAGGTGTGCTGGAGAATGTAAGCTCAATGAAGAAAAATAACTCAAAAAGGAGATGTTCTAGCCAAGTGCAACAAAGAGGAGGAGTACTAGAAAAAGTGTGGTCCACAAAATTCCAACTATGACTGCAAAAGCAATTGCGGTCCGCAAAATAAGGAATGCGGCTGCAAAAGAAGAACTGATGCTTCAAGAATCTTTGGCACAAGTGCGGTCCGCAGAAAAGGTTTGCACTGAAAAGTTTGAGAGATAAGAGATTGAGCATTTGAACGAGTCTAAAGCCTCCTTAAAGGCGGTCTGCACCATTTAAAGTGCGGCAGCAGAAGCTGAAGTGCGATCGTAGAACTCCTTCGACTGAAAGCACATGCAACATCAATCTAGCAAAGTGCGGGCTGCAGATGCTGATGTGTGGCCGCAGAAGCCTCTAAAGAGCATTTTTGTCAGAGAATTCACAAGCCCTAAAAATAGGACTTTATGACTGTTTTAGGGAATTTTTTCATTGTAGCAGCTAGGAGTTCTGTATTTTTAGCTATTTGGAGCAAGTTTAAGCTACAATTATGACTTTAATTTTTTCTTATTTTCATCTTTTTATGTCTATTAACATGAGTAACTAGATTTTTATCTAGGGTTGTGATCCAATCCTAGTGTGTAAATCTTATGGATCATTGATATTGTGCTTGCTATTAATTGGGTTAGTGTTATTTAGCCTTGTTTATGCTTTAAAGATAGAATTGATGGTTGCAAATATTGATTCATGCATATATGCCTTTGTTCTTACTTAATAAAGAGAAATTTAGTCTAGAAAAACATGGATAACAAGAAATTGAACTAGTTGAGCTATTGATTAGTTTAATTAAAGGAATTGAACTAGAGATAGGGATAAATTGGGCATAATCTCACTTTAATCGAGAGGTATTGAGCGAGTACTTGAGATTGAGAGTCATAACAAACCCGATCAACCAAGAAAGCATAAATTTACTTTACCCATTAGAGTTGTACTTAGGTTAAGATTACAAACCTAGGATTTTCCCTATTTGATAAAACATCAAAAACATTTCAATTATAAACTTGTTTGCTAGTTTATTCAAAATTCTTAGTAGTCTAATTGGTATTGACACTCACCCTTATTTGAAAGTTAAATTTTGTTATTTCAAGTTGCTCACATAAGTGTTTACCTTATTATCAAATCTAAACTCCATGTGGTTTGACCCCGACTCGTGTTGGATTTTATGATTGTAACAACCATTTCATATCCCTTATTTGGGATGTGAATTGGACGTCATCACAGTGTCACAGTTGCGACCCATTTGTCTATAGATTCAGTATCGCTGGCAAATGTTATATTTTCAAAGGTTTAGCTCATTTTTCATTACTTTGAGATTTGGAGGGTAAGAGGCGGCATTTGAGGAAATTTTCATCACTACTTCGTAGGTAAGTAATTTTTACTGTATTTGACTATATCTTGAATTTTCATGGATTTATATTCTTTCATCATAAGATTTTTGAGTTGGGGTTTTTGTCTACAATTTAAGAGAAACGTTTAGGGATTTGAGGATTGATTTGGACTTGGTTTTAGAGTCTAATCATATATTTTGTCTCGTGGGATTATGGGTAGTCTGGATCTACCCCTTGACTTGGGGTTTTGACCATGTTGGCCCGAGTTGACTTTTGTTGATTTCTTGGAAATTGATTAAAGATTGAAGCTTTATTGTTTGAAATTGATTCATATGGCTTTGTATGACACTACTGAATTGTTTTTTGCTAGATTCGAGCCGTTTGGAGGTGATGTTCTTGGAGTATTGATTTTGCTCGTTTGAGGTAAGTATCTTGCATAATCTTATGTGAAGGAATACTCCTTAGGATATGACCTTATTTGGCTAATTGGAATGTGTAAAAAGTGATGTATATGCGAGGTGACGAGCGTGTATGCGGGTGCTATATATGATTTTGACTGGATTGGACTTTAGGCTTCCAGTTGTCACAATCTAAAATCCGGCTAGTCGTGATGGCACCTAACCCAACCCACTAGGTAAGCCAATTAACAATCAACACATCTAAAATAAGGAACATAGGAGTCAATGAATAAAATAGATGAATTTCTATACAAAATCCCAAGGATTGGTAATACAAATCATGATCTTCTAAGATTTAGAATTTACAAAGCTGGTACGAAATAAATACATCATTTGTTCGAAATATACATAAACAGATTTGAAAATCTAGAGCTACCAAGGACAAGTGGCAGCTATAACCGGAACGCAGGTACATCTCCGATGCCAACTTCCGCCATACACATCGACATCATCTCCAAGATCTGCACTCAAGGTGAAGAAGTGTAGTATGAGTACAACCAACCCCATGTACTCAATAAGTAACAAACTTAACCTTAGGTTGAAAGCAGTGATGAGCTTAGAAGATAGTCAGAGTCCAACATCAATAGCCTATAATAGTTCTGTCACGATCCAAAATCTAACTAGCCGTGATGGCACCTAACCTCACCCGCTAGGTAAGCCAAATAACAACAATTTGATTCAATTAATATTCAACTAACTCTAATACACTTCCCAAGGACTAGTAGTACAAATCATGAGTTTTTAAGATTAGAAATTACAAAACTTGTGTGAAATAAAAATATGTCATCTGTTTGAAATATACAGGAACATATAAAAATTCTAAAGCTACCATGAACAAGAGGCAGCAATGACTGGAACGCAGGTACATCTTCAGATCCAGCTCCCACCATGTACAACAGCATCAACATCCAAAATCTGCATGCAAGGTGTAGAAGTGTAGTATGAGTACAACCGACCACATGTACTCAATAAGTAACAAACATAACCTTAGGTTGAAAGTAGTGATGAGCTTCTACCAAGGTCAGTGTCCAACTCCAATAACCAACAATAATTCATAATAATATAATTTAACGCAGCACAAGTAATAGCTCAATAATAATATGCTCAGCTCGTATACAATTTGGAAAATAAAAACTTTATTTTAAAGTATAACAGTAAAACTCAAATCTTTTGCCGAAAGTCACCAAAAATATGAGTAAGTCTAAAATGTATGATTTTTCTCAAAACTTTAACGATAGATAAGAAATTTTATTATCAAGTGTCATGAGAAAAAATACTTCTCTATGCCTGAGATGTGATATGCAATGAATGAATATCACTGAGTATGAAATTTTAGTTTAAACATATAATTTGACATCAAAAATGACTTTAGTGGGTCTCAATAATACTAGCATTTGCCTAAGCATGATTTATAACATGAGTCATAGCTAAGTATCTCTAACACATAAATGTACATGGATAATGCCAAGATTATTTGACTACACAATCCCACATAATCAATAACGTCACAATTTCTATGGTGCACGCACACACGCCCGTCACCTAGCATGTGTGTCACCTCCAAACAAATAATATAATATGTATTTTCAGGGTTCATGTCCTCAGCTCCAAGTTTAGAAATGTTACTTACCTCGAACAAGCCGAATCCATTGCCGAGAAAGATAAACAATACTCCAAAAATTCCATTCCGCGCTTATCAACCTCCAAACGTTTTCTTATCTCCTCAATTCAAGCCAAACGATCAGTATCAATTTAACAATTTATGAAAATTTCCCCACTCCGCTCGAAAGGTTGATAGTGGGGCCCATATCTCAAAATCCAATGAAACTCACAAAATCTGACAATCCATTCAATTACGAGTCCAACCATACTAAGTTTACTCAATTCCGACTTCGAATCGGTGTTCAAAAGCTCGAAAATTTGTTTTATGGAATTTTTCGAAAATTCCTCCGATTTCTCTTGAAAAATAAATAATCTAACATTAAAAACGAAGATTAACTCATGAAATATAATCATCAGGGAGTCAAGAATACTTACCCCAAGTCGTGTGGCGAAGTTCCTTTCCAAGGTTGCCCAAACTGGGTTCTAAAATCCGAAAATGAAGAAAGAAACCAAAGACCTCGAATTATAGGTTACGCTCAGCGTTTCCGCATTTGCGATCGCATTGTCGCACCTGCGACCTCCACTTCTGCGGACGAATTGTGCTTCTGCGCACACCCCTGAAGGCCAGCCCTTTCGCTTCTGCGATCACAACCACCTCATCTACGGTTGCGCTTCTGCGCGCATATTTTCGCATTTGCGGCTCCTGCCCAGCAGTGCCCAGTACGCTTCTGCAATGGGTTTCTCACTTCTGCAGATTCACTTTTGTGACAAAGCTTTCGCAGAAGCGGTTGTACCAGCAACTCAAAAATTCTAGCAGCTTCAACATGGCTTCAATCGATCTGAACCCCGTATGAAACTTACCCGAGCCCCTCGGGACCCCGTCCAAATATACCAACAAGTCCCATAACATAATACGGACCTACTCGAGGCCTCAAATCATACATAACAACATCGAAATGACATATCTCATCTCAATTCAAACTTAATGAACTTTAAATCTTTAATCGTCCAAATCTCGCGCCGAAACATATCAAATAAGTCCGGAAAGAACTCAAATATTGTGCACAAGTCATAAATGACATAACGAGGTTGTTCCAATTTCGAGAATCAGATTATGACCCCAATATCAATAAAGTCAACTCCCGGTCAAACTTCCAAACCTTCAATTTCTTGTTTTTGTCATTTGAAGCCAAATTTAACTACGGAGTTCAAAATAAATATCCAGATACACTCCTAAGTCTGAAATCACCATACGAAGCTATTGGAACCATAAAAACTCTATTCAGGAGTTGTTTGCACAAAAGTCAAACTCCAGTCAACCCTTTTCATTTAAGCTTCCAACATGAAATTTATTCTTCCGAACTAAATCTGGAACACCTGAAATGTCAAAACCAAAGATTCACACATGTCATAATACATCATATGAAGTTATTCAAGACTTCAAGTAGTTAAAAGGAGCATAAATATTCAAAATGACAAGTCGGGTCATTACAAGTTCATAACAATATAGTGAAGACAATAAAGGTGTATAACTCAAGTGATGTAATGCCCAGCTCTTTCACAGATACGAAAAAGTAGACATGTTTTTCAAGTATAGCAGTCCCAGTATAAATCTTACCACTAAAACCAATTAAACATGAGTTTATCAAAAGAACTGTGTTTTTCCTAATTTAAATCATCAAATAAGACTCTTCATTTACCAGTTAGTAGGAGAGAAATGATCCTCTATGCCTACATGTCAAAATATACATGTCAAGTAATCAGATGTTATCTCATTGTCTAGCATGAGAAAGGTACATCTCTATGCCAACATGTTAGAAATACATGTCAAGAATTCAGTTTCATAGTGAACTCATTAAGTACACACAATCTTAGCATACTTCAGGTGCCTGGCTCAAATGCCCCACTTCATCACCATGAATCCATCAAAATAATCACATTTAGCACTATACGGGTGCTTGGCATAACTGCCCATCATCGAGCATGTGCATATAATACTATGCTTGCGCTCACTGCTGTCATATAAGACTCCTGAGGGGCGGATCCCACCCAAGTGCTAATCATAATCACTTAGCCCAATAGTGGGGCCTAGTGCAGGCGTAGCCTCAAATTAGTACAACTTAGCCTAATGTGGGGCCTGGCATATGCGTCACCTCAATATCAATATAACCGTTGCGGCGTGCAACCCGATCCAAATATCTATATCAATACGGCTCTATAGCCCACATCAGTCAACAATCCGCTCAAGTCTCAATATGCACACATCTCACAGAAACACAATCCAATTATATAACACGGAATAACACAATATGTCTTAAATACAGTTCAAACTCGTTTCACGTACAAGGACACCAATAATATGTGAGACAACATATCTAAAGTGCACATAGACCGAGATATAACTTGCATATGTAACTATCATGATTGTATATTATGACTATGGTTAAGGCAAATATCTCAACATGGCAAAAATAACCCTATCTTGTCTCAAACAATTGAATAGATAGCCTAGGCATGATTTCTAGAATGAATAATATCCCACGTAGTCACATAAATGGAGAAAACATGATATCAAAGAAGCATGATAGCAAAACAAGGGAAATAATAGCCTAAGAACTACCCGTATCAAAATTCCTTTGTGCACGCACTCGTGCCCATCGCCTAGCACGTGTGTCAACCCAACCCATCTCAATTATCATAGTTCTCAGGGATATTTACCATCAAATCCAAGTTTAGATATGTTACTTACCTCAAGCAAGACAAATCAAATACCAAGCAAGCCAAGCGATAATCTAGAAATGATATCCCACGCAAATCAACCTCTGAACGGCTCGAAACTAGCCAAAAGCAACTCAAAAACATCAAATGATGCCATAGGAATTAAATACAAACTATAAAGATCAAATATTTAATCAATTACTCAAAGTCAACCAAATATTTATACCCAGACCCACACTTCAGAACCCGACAAAACTCACAAATTCCGATAACACATTCGAATACGAGTCCAACCATACTAATTTCACTCAAATTCAACTCTAAATCGATGTTCAAATCTCAAATAATTAACTTTATGAAAGTTTAGATAAAAACCCCATATTTCTCTTTTGAAATCATCAATAAAATGCAAAAATCGAAGATGGAATCCTGAAATATATTGAAAACCGAGTAGAAAATACTTACCACAATCTATGTGGCGAAAATCACCTCCAAAATCTCCCATATCTGAGCTTCATGGCTCAAAATATGATAAAATGACAAAGACCTTCAAAATAGAGTACTTTATACAGTGGTCTACAGGTACCCTTCGCAAACGCGAAAGTAACCTCGTGTTCGCGAAGCACAAACTCAGCCGACCACAGAATTACCCTCGCGTTTGTGGAATAGTTTCTATGTCTTATTTTGAATGATTTGGTTATTAATTTGCTAGATTTGGTTGGTTTGGAGGCTTGTTCGAAAGGTGTGGTTGAACTTTGAGTTCGAAAGGGACCCTTGAACTATGTGCTATGTGAATTATATATGTAGCGGTGTATATGCGAGGTGACGAGTGTATATACGTCGTCAAATTTCTTGTTTCCATGCTTTCCCGTATTTCAATAATTACTTTATTCCATGCCTTAACCGTTACAATACTTGCTTTCCCTATCTTCATTGCTTCATAGTATATCTTGTTTCACGCCTTAACTGCTACATGCTTACTTGACTTCCATTCCATAATTGTTACTTGCCATTTAGCATTTCTTGTAGTAAATTGTCTATCCCCTATCTGATTCCATACTTATTTACTACTTGACTCTATTTGATTCCCTTATATATCTACAATTGTCTTATGCCTTGTTGCCTTATAGTTTCGTATTAATAGGTTTCTTCATTGTTGTAGTTTCACTTGTATGAATTGTTAGAAGTAGATATCGTTGAGTTGGTAAAGTTGAGACATCCGAGTAGTTTGAGTCTCTTTTATTATCATGCTATTCTCCATTCCTCATATATTTGTTCTCTTGATGTATGATTTCTCATAAATCTTGATTTTTGAATTGTTATTGTTAACGGAACTTGTTTGGGGAGCGGGTTGCACACCGCAACGGAAATTGAAAAGGCAAAATAAGGATGGACTATGATATTGGTAGGTTACTATACGGTGGGATTGGGTTGCGCGCTGCAACAAATTGATTAAAGTTTATATTGTGGGATGGGTTGCACGCCGCAACATGTTGATAAAAGTTATATTTGTTTGTGAACGTTGGATTGGCCTCGGTTGTTTAGATAAGTTATATGACTGGTTATTCGGGACTCTCCACTGGTTGATTTAAGTTTCTTTGATATGAGTTACCTACTTTACTTCTATTTCTGGCTAATATGTTGTTATTATTATTATTATTATTATTATTATTATTATTATTATTATTATTATTATTATTATTATTATTATTATTAGGTACAGGTTAATGTAAGTGACCCGTCTTAGCCTCGTCACTACTTCGTCAAGGTTAGGCTCGACACATACAGAGTAGATGGGTCGGTTTTACTCATACTACACTCTCAACTTCTTGTGCAGATACCGGAGTTGGTCCGAACGGCATATTGTAGACTAGCACGGATCCAGCTACCTAGAGGAGATTTGAGGCATAGCTGCACAACGTCTGCAGCTATGAAGTTCCCTTCTACTTCTTTTAGTTGTTCATTTGATTCAAACAGTTATGTTTATTTCATACCATTATTTGTAGTATCTTAGACACTCATGTATTCATGACGCTTGTTCTGAGATTTGTATTGAGATTCCGTCACTTATTAGTTTATTTACCTTTTTCAGACTTTTTAGTTTTATTTTATTGACATCGTATTAGAAACTTGTTAAAAAATTTTAATAATTACATCTAACATTGTCTTGCCTAGCAAGTAAAATATTAGGCGCCATCACGGTCCCTATGGTGGGAATTCTGGATCGTGACATGTTGGTATCAGAGCACTAGGTTGCCTAGGTCTCACGAATCATTAGCAAGCTTAGTAGAGTCTGGAGGATCAGTACGGAGATGTATGTACCTATCTTCCACAGGCTATGGAGTTTAGGAAATATATCACCTATGTCTTACGCTGTCGTATGATTTTATTCTATCATTGATGATTGAACCATTCTATTCTTGTTCTCTCGCAGAAGGCGAGAACACGCACGACATTAGCAGTGGGGCAGGAGCTAGAGCCCCTAGTGGCAGCTACGACTAGGGGCAGAGGTCGAGGCTGAGGTCGCGCTAGAGGCTGAGGTAGAGCTCAACCCAGAGCTCGAGCAGCAACACCCACAGTGGAGCCTCGGGTAGATTTTGACGAGGAGGTTCCAGCTCATACTATACCCGTCAGACCAACTCAGGTCCCGGAGGGGATCATAGCCACTCCAGTGCTTCAGGATGCTTTTGTCCGACTGGTGGGCCTTAGAGAGTGTGTAGCCTAGACCGGTGCATTTTCGGTGGCACCAGTCATCTCTCGGGCTGGCGGAGGAGCACATACTCTCCCTACTTACACTCAGGACCAAGTAGATCCCCTATATCAGACCCCAGCAGCCTATCCAGTTGGGCTGGTTTAGCCGGTTATTGCGGCACAGGCCAGTGATAGGCCCGTTATATCTTATGGGGCTATGTTGAGGTTGGATAAGTTTACCAAGCTCTTTCTAGTTCACTTTAGTGGTGCACCTTCTGAGGACCCACTGGATTTTCTGGACCGTTGCCTTGAGGTGCTACGAAACATGGGTATAGCTGAGACCAATGGGGTCGATTTTGCCACATTTCAGATGATTTGTTCCGCCTAGAGATGGTGGAGAGATTATATGTTGACTAGACCAGTTGGGTTGCCTGCACTTACTTGGGATCAATTCTCACAGCTATTTCTAGAGAAGTTCATTCTTTCACTCTAAGAGAGGCAGTTTGCGCGTCTTCAGCAGGGTAGTATGACTGTCACCCAGTATGAGACTCGATTTGTGGATCTAGCTCACCAAGCCACCATCTTGATTCCTACTGAGAGAGAGAGAGTGAGGAGATTTATTGATTGGCTCACTTACACTATCAGGCTACAAATATCCAAGGATACTAGGAGTGATATTTCTTTCTAGACGGCCGTAGATATTGCTAGACGAATCGAGAGGTTTATGCTCAGGAGATGTGGCCTCTGATAAGAGGCCTCATCATTTTAGTGGTTTCAGTGGTGCCTCATCTGGAGACCGGGGTTCTTTTGATAGAGGCCATCCTCCTAAGCAGTTTCAGTCAGCTCTTCAGGTAGCCCACGGTGCTTCGGGCGGTCGTGGTTCTTACAGGTCTTGTGCTGAGCAGCTAGTATTCAGTGCACATTCAGCTCCTATCAGTGTACCACCACTCCATACTTACTGTGATGGCTATTCGTACCGTCAGGGTCAGTCCTCTTTTCAGCAGCCTTAGTAGCTGAGGGGGTGCTTTGAGTATGGGGGCATAGATCACATCAGGAGTTATTGTCCTAGATTGTTTAGCAGCAGATCTCAGCAGGTTTCTCGTTCCATCATACCGGCACCGGTTATTTCACCACCCACACAGCCAGCTAGAGGTAGGGGTCAGGTAGCCATAGATAGAGGTCAGGCCGTTAGAGGTGGAGGTCATGCCGTTAGAGGTGGAGGCCAGCCAACTAGAGGCCATCCCATAGACGTAGCTCAGAGTGGTGGAGCCCAGCCCCGAGGTGTGAGGCCGAGTCATCTTATGTCATTATCATAGGTATCGTTCCAGTTTTCCATAGAGATGCTTCTGTTCTATTTGATCTGGGCTCTACTTATTCCTATGTGTCCTCATATTTTCGTTTATATTTGATTGTACCTCGTGATTCTTTGAGTGATCATGTATATGTGTCCACACCTGTGGGAGATTCTATTATTTTAGATCATGCTTATCGCTCGTGTGTGGTTTCTATTTAGAGTCTTGAGACTAGCGTAGATCTCCTACTTCTTGATGTGGTAGACTTTGATGTTATCTTGGGTATGGATTGGTTGTCACCTTACCAAACTATGTTGGACTATCATTCCAAGATGGTGACCATAGCCATGTCGGGGTTGCCTCAATTAGAGTGGAGGGGGACTCCTGGCCATTCTACTAACAAGGTTATTTTTTATGTGAAGGCTCAACATATGGTCGAGAAGGGTTATCTAGCATATTTGGCCTATGTTTGTGATTCTAGTGCGAAGGTTCCTTCCATGGATTCAGTACCAGTCGTGTGTGATTTTCCAGAGGTATTTCCTGTAGATCTGTCAAGGATGCCACCCGATAGGGTTATTGACTTCTGTATTGATTTGGGTATGGCCACTCAGCTCATCTCTATTCCACCACACCGTATGGCGCCACCTGAGTTGAAGGAATTGAAGGAATAGTTGCAAGATCTGCTTGATAAAAGATTCATTAGACATAGTGTCTCTCCTTGGGGGCGCCCGTGTTGTTCGTGAAGAATAAAGATGGATCGATGAGGATGTGCATAGATTATCAGCAGTTGAACAAAGTGACCATCAAGAACAAGTATCTGTTACCAAGGTTTGATGACTTATTTGATTAGCTTCAGGGTGCCAAGGTATTTTTGGAGATTGATTTGATGTCTGGCTACCATCAATTAAAGATTAGGGAATCCGATGTACGTAAGACAACTTTTCGGGCTCGGTATAGTCATTATGTGTTCGTAGTGATGTCATTTGGGTTGACAAATTCCCCAACAATATTCATGGATTTGATGAACTAGGTATTCAAGCCCTTTTTGGATTCCTTTATGATTATCTTTATTGATGATATCTTGATCTACTCCCGTAGGCGAGAGGAGCACGAGCACCATCTTCGGATTGTACTTTAGACTTTGAGAGATAGCCAGTTATATGCCAAGTTTTCAAAGTGTGAGTTTTGGTTAGACTCAATCGCCTTTTTAGGGCATGTTGTGTCGGCAAAGGGGATAAAGGGGGATCCTAAGAAGATTAAGGCAATTCAGAACTGGCCTAGACCTACTTTAACCATAGAGATCCAGAGTTTCCTGTGTTTGGTGGGTTATTATCGCCGATTCGTGGAGGGGGTTTCATCCATAGTATCCCCATTGACTAGAGTGACCCAGAAGGGTGCCCCATTTAGATGGTCGGATGAGTGTGAGTTGAGCTTTTAGAAGCTCAATACTGCTTTGAATACGGCACTAGTGTTGGTGTTTCCGACAGGTTTAGGATCATACACGGTGTATTGCGATGCATCCCGTATTGGAATCGGTGCAGTATTGATGTAGGATGGCAGGCTGATTGCATACACGTCGCAGCAGTTGAAGGTTCATGAGAAGAATTACCATGTTTATGACTTAGAGTTGGTATCCATTGTTCATGCGCTGAAGATTTGGAGGCACTATTTTTACGGCGTGTCGTGTGAGGTATTCACGAACCATTGGAGTCTACAGTATTTGTTCAAATAGAAAGATCTTAACTTGAGGAAGAAGAGGTGGTTGGAGCTGTTGAAAACTGTGATATCACAATTTTGTATCATCCCGAGAAGGCCAATGTGGTGGCCTATGCGTTGAATAGAAAGGCGGTGAGTATGGGTAGCCTAGCGTATATACCAGATGGTGAGAGACCACTTACAGCAGATGTTCAGGCGTTGGACAATAAGTTCATATGGTTAGATTATTCAGAGCCCTATCTTGTTCTAGCTTGCATAATCGCTCGGTCTTCCTTGTATGAGCGTATCAGAGGGCGTCAGTATGATGATCCCCGTTTGCTTGTCCTTAAAGACACTGTACGACACTATGGTGCCAAGCAGGTTACTGTTAGAGACGATGGGGTTTTGAGAGTGTTGGGTCATATTTGTGTGACCAATGTGGATGGGCTTCATGAGTTGATTCTTGAAGATTCCCACAGTTCCCGGTATTCTAATCATCCGTATCCTGTCAAGATGTATTAAGACTTGCGGCAGAATCGTTGGTGGAGGAGGATGATGAAGGATATAGTTGTATATGTAGCTTGGTGTCTAAATTGTCAGCAAGTAAAGTACGAGCATTAGAGGCCTGGTGGTTTTCTTCAAAGGTAAGAGATTCCTGAGTGGAAGTGGGAGCGTATCACTATGTATTTTGTTGCTGGACTCCCACAGACTCATAAGAAGTTCGACGCGGTATGGGTCATTGTGGACAGGTTGACCAAGTCGGCACATTTCATTCCAGTGGCATGCACCTATTCTTCAAAGCGGTTAGCTGAGATCTACCTTCGCGAGATCTTCCGTCCTCACGGTGTGCCCATGTCTATAATTTCTGATCGAGGTACGTAGTTCATCTCGTACTTATGGATGTCCGTACATCGTGAGATGGGCACGTAAGTTGAGTTGAGTATAACATTTCATCTCAATACTGACAGACAATCCGAACGCACTATTTAGATATTAGAGGATATGTTTTGCACTTGCGTTATTTATTTTAGAGGTTCTTGGGATCAGTTCTTGCCGCTTGCGGAGTTTGCCTATGAGGCATTGTTTGGGAGGTGGTGTCGTTCGCCAGTTGGATGGCTCGAGCCGGGAAAGGCTCGTCTGTTGGGTACAGATGTGGTATAGGATGCCTTGGATAAGGTCAAGATTACTCTAGATCAACTTCGCGCTGCTCAGTCTAAGCAGAAGAGTTATGCCAACCGTAGAGTTCATGATATTGCATTAATGGTTGGAGAGAGGGTATTTCTCTGGGTTTTACCCATGAAGGGAGTGATGAGGTTCAGAAAGAAGTGAATGTTGAGCCCTAGGTATATTAGACTCTTTGCGATTCTTGGCAGAGTGGGTGAGGTGGCCTACAAGCTCACATTGCCACCTAGCTTATCAGTAGTTCATTCGGTGTTCCATGTATATATGCTCTGAGAGTATCACGGTGATTTGTCCCATGTGTTAGATTTTAACTCAGTCCAATTGGACAAAGATTTGACTTATGAGGAGGAGCCGGTGGATATTCTAGCCCGGTAGGTCCGACAGTTGAGGTTTAAGAGTTATCCTTCAATTTGAGTGTATTAGTAAGGTCAGCCGATAGAGGCAGCCACGTAAAAGTCTGAGTCGGATATGCAAAGTAGATATTCTCACCTTTTCACTAGTCCAGGTACCTTTCTATGTTCGTTCGAGGACGAACGTTTATTTTAGAGGTGGAGAATGTGATGACCCGATAGGTCATTTTTGATTTTAGCCCATATTTTTGTGTTTCAAAACTTCGATTAGCTCTGTTTAGCCTTTCTCGATTTGCGTGTGTAGTCTATGTCTTCTTCCGGAAGGTTTTTATGTGAAAATTTGAGAAACATATGAAATCATGCCTTAAAACTCATTTCAGTTGACATCGGTCAATATTTTGAGAAAACGAGCTCGGATCAGTGCTTTGACGGTCCTGGTAGGTCCGTATCGTGATTTGGGACTTGGGCGTATGCCCGGAATCGAATTCAGAAGTCCCTAACTTATTTTATCGTAATTTGTTGAAAACTAGAAGTTGTATGGTTTAAGGATTTCATAAATTTGACCGTAGTTTGACTTTTTTGCTACCAGGTTCAGATTTCGGTTTTGGAACTTGGTATAGGTTCGTTTCAGTATTTATGAATTGTCTGCAAAATTTGGTGCAAAGCGGAGTTGATTTGACGTGATTTGGACGTCCGGTTTACAAATTGCATGTTCTTAAGTTTCAATGAGAAGTTCATTAGTTTTGGTGTTTGATTCATAGTTCTAAGTATTATTTTGGTGTTTTGATCACGCGAGTGAGTTCGTATGATGTTATTACACTTATGTGCATGTTTGGTTTGAAGCCCGAGGGGTTCGGGTGAGTTTCATATAGGCTACTTGTGTGCATAGCTGGTGCTTGTTTGCATCTGGTTCTAGACTGCTGATCTTGCATTTGCAAGGTCTGGCTCGCAAATGCAAGCCTCATTTTGGCGAAGGATACTTCGCATTTGTGAGCATGGATTGTCTAGGCAGAACTCGCAATTGCAAGGAACAATTCCTATTGCGGACATAGTAGTGATCGCATTTGCGATCCAAGAGTCGCAATTGCGACTCAACAGCGTTAGAGCAGGCTTCGCATTTGCGAAGTAAAAGTGTGCAATTGCGGAGGTTGGGTGTTCGTAAATGCGAATAAATTGTCACATTTGCGACAACGACAGGCTCAAGGATTCTTCGCATTTGCGAGGGGTTGATTGCTTTTGCTATAACTGCAGCTGTGTAAAAGAGGGGGGAAATGGGATTTAGCTCATTTCTTTCAAACTCTTAACCCTTAACACCCTAGAGGCCATTTTCCCAAGAGATCTTCTTCCTAAATTCTTTGGTAAGTGACTTTAATCTACTTCTTTTCAATTACCCATTACATTTCGTAAGATTTCAACATCAAATCTAGGATTTTCATGGTAGAAATTAGGGATTTGGGTAAAATTTGGAATTTTGTAAAATTGGGATTTAGACCTCTAATTGAGATTCGATTTCGAATTGAATTACATAACAGGACTCATGGGTGAATGGGTGCTCAGGTTTTGGTTCGAACCTCGGGTTCTGACCAAGCTTGCCAGGGGTTGACTTTTGTTGACTTTTTTAAATAAAGATCTAAATTGGACCACCTTCATTCATGGGTAGTTTCTAAGGCTTATTTTTAATTGTTTGGTTAATAATTTGCTAGATTTGGTTGGTTTGGAGGCTTGTTAGAAAGGCAAGGCCGTGGTTGAACTTTGAGTTGATTGTCGAGTGAGGTAAGTGTTGGGTCTAACCTTGATTTGAGGGAATTAGGAACCCTTGAGATATATTCTATGTGAATTACATGTGTAGTGGCGTATATGCGAGGTAACGAGTATATATACACCGTCAAATTACTTGTTTTCATGCTTTCGCGTATTTCATTAGTTACTTTATTCCATGCCTTAACCGTTACATTACTTTCTTTCCCTGTCTTCATTGCTTCATAGTATATCTTGTTTCACGCCTTAATTGCTACATGCTTAATTGACTTCCATTCCATAATTTCTACTTGCCATTTAGCATTTCTTGTAGTAAATTGTCTTCCCAATCCCTGATTCCATACTTATTTACTACTTGACTCTATTTGTTTCCCTCGTATATCTAAAATTGTCTTATGCCTCGTTGCATTATAGCTTCGTATAAATTGTTGCATTCATTGATGGAGTTTCACTTGTATGAATTGTTTGAAGTAGATATCGTTGAGTTGGTAAAGTTGAGACATCCATGTAGTTCGAGTCTCTTTGATTATCATGTTATTCTCCATTGCTCGTATATTTGTTCTATTGATGTATGATATCTCGTAAATCTTGATTTTTGTATTGTTATTTTTAATTGAACTTGTTTGGGGATCGGGTTGCACGCCGCAATGGAAATTGAAAGGAAATAAATTGAAAAGGTAGAATAAGGATGGACTATGATGTTGGCAGATGACTATATGGTGGGATCGGGTTGCGCACCGCAACAGATTGATTAAAGTTTATATTGAGGGATAGAGTTGCACGCCGCAACATGTTGATAAAAGTTATATTTGTTTGTGATTGTTTGATTGGCCTCGGTTGTTGAGATGAGTTACATGAATTGTTATTCGGGACTCTCTGTTGGTTGATTTGAGTTTTGGTTATATGAGTTACCTGTTTTACTTATATTCTTGTATTTTCTGTTATTATTATTATTATTGCGTACAAATTAATGTAAGTGACCCGCCTTAGCCTCGTCACTACTTCATCGAAGTTAGGCTCGACACTTACAAAGTATATGGGGTCGGTTGTACTCATACTACATTTTGTACTTCTTGTGCAGATACTGGAATTGGTCCCAGCGGCGTACCGTAGACTTGCTCGGATCCAGCCACCTAGAGGAGACTTGAGGTATAGCTGCACAGCGCCCGCATCTCTGAAGTCCCTTCTACTTGTTTTAGTTGTTCATTTGATTCAGACAGTTATGTTTATTTCAGACCATTATTTGTAGTATCTTAGAGGCTCATGTATTTGCGACACCAGTTCCAGGATTTGTATTGAGATTCCGTCAATTATTAGTTTATTTACCTTGTTTCATACTATTCAGTTTCCCTTTATTGACATTATATTTGAAACTTGTGAAAAATGGTTAATAATTACATCTAACGTTGGCATGCCTAGCAAGTGAAATGATAGGCACCATTACGGTCCTGATGGTAGGAATTCCAGGTCGTGACAAGTGTGCATAGTAAACTCTAAGAGCTCATGTACTTATGACTCCACATTTTGGGATGTTTGAATGTGACTATGGATTTTAGACTTATCTTTTTCACTTTTTAATTGCTTTTACTTTTTCTTATTATCTTGCTTATTATTCATTTATTGCTATTCTTTCATACGTATCTGTTGTGTATTGGCTTTCCTAGGAAGCGGTGTTAAGCGTCATCACGACCCCGATTTATTGGGACTTTGTGTCGTGACAAGTTGGTATCAGATCCCTAGGTTGCATAGGTTTGATGAGTCATGAGCAAGCCTAGTAGAGTCTTGATGATCGGTACGGAGATGTTTGTACTTATCTTTTAGAGGCTATAAGACTTTAAGAAACTTCACTTTCTTACTTTCTCTATCGTGCAACATTTTTCTATCATTAAGTTTGAGTCATTCTTCTATTACTCTCTCATAGATGGTGAGGACATGTACGTCATCCGCAGCTGATCAGGAGCCAGAGCCCCAGATTGCATCCTCTATTAGGGGTAGGGGCCGAGGCAGAGGTAGAGACAGAGGTAGAGCTCAGTCTAGAGCACATGCATTGGCATCCATTGTCGAGCCTCAGATAGAGCATGATGATAAGATCCCTGTTCTAATCGAGCCAGTAGGACCAGCTCAGGTCCCAGAGGGGTTCATTGCTACCCAAGTGTTTCAAGATTCCTTAGTCCGCGTGGTTGGCCTCACCGAGAGTATGGCTTATCCGATGTGCTTCCTATGGCACCGGCCATTTCTCAAGCCGGAGGAAGATCCGAGACACCCGCTACTCACACTCCTTAGAAGATGGCTTATAGCTTTCAGACCCCAATAGTTCTACCGGTGGGGGCGGTTCAGCCTGTTGTTGCTACATAGCCTGGGAAGAGACTCGCGATGTTAGTTGTGGAGGTGAAGAGGTTGGACAGATTCTCCAAGTTATATCCCCCTCACTTTAGTGGTACACCTACTAAGGATCCCTATGACTTCTTGGATCATTTACATTGGATTTTGGACAACACGAGGATAGTGGAGTCCAACAGAGTTGACTTCATAGTATTTCAAATGCATGGTTCTGCCAAGAGTGGTGGCAGGTGTATGTGTAGGGCAGGACATACCTCCTCTCACATGGGCTCGGTTCTTGTAGTTGCACAGTCAATTCGAGAACCTTTAGCAGGGTAGCATGATCGTTACTCAGTGTGAGACTAGATTTGTGGATTTGTCATGCCATGCAGATATTCTAATCCTTACTGAGAGGGAGAAGGTCCAGAGGTTCATAGATGCTCTTACATATGGCATCAGAGTTCAGATGGACAAATAGACTAAGTCTAAGATTTATTTACTCGGATAATAGAGATCACTAGGAGGATCGAGCGCATCATAAGCCAGGATAGGGAGATGACCTCTAACAAGAGGCCCCGTCATTTTAGAGGATTCAGTGGTGCCTTGTTTGCAGGCAGGGGTTCCTTTGATAGAGGCCATCCTATCAGGCTGATTCTGTCACCTCTATATGTCTCCCATGGTACTTCAGGCAGCCAAAGAGCTTATGGACCTCATCCCGCGTAGCTAGCATACAATGCACCTCCAGCTCTGGTTAGTGCACATCTAATACAGAGTTACCAGGGTGGTTATTCAGGTCGGCAGGGATAGTTCTAGGGTCAGCAGTCACATCAGCCGAGGGCTTTTTATATATGTGGGGATCTTAGGCATGTTGCAAAGTTTCGCCCTAGGTCTCATAGCAGTATGCCATAGTAGGGTACTCGTGCCATGGTTCCAGCACCGATGGCTCCACCACCCGCACAACCAGCTAGAGATGGGGGTCAGCAGCCTGAGGTGGAGGTCAATCAGTGAGATGTCATCCCAGAGTTAGAGGACAGGTTGGTGGGGCTCAGCCCCGCTGTTATACATTTCTAGCTAGACCCAAGATGTAATCATCTGCTGCAGTTATTACTGGTTTTATCTCAGTCTGTCATAGAGATACTTTAGTGTTGTTCGATCCATGTTCTATATATTCTTATGTGTTTTCATAATTTGCTTCGCATTTGAGTATGCCTCCTGATTCTCTTGATGCTCCTATTTCTATGTCTACATCGGTTAGAGATTCTAAAGTGGTTGACCGGTTATACAACTCTTGTGTTGTTACTATTAATTATTTTGATAGAGTAGTTTATTCCATATTGCAAAATATGGTGAAATTTAAGGTCATTTTGGTATGGATTGGTGTCCACATATCACGCTATCTTGGATTGTCATGATAATACAATGACTTTAGCCATATCGGAGTTCCCTAGATTAGAGTGGAGAGGGACCCTCGGTCACTCCGCTATCAGTGTATTTTCGTATTTGAAGCATCGGTTTATGGTCCAGGAGGGGTGTTTGCCATATTTGGCTTATATATATGATTTTAGTGTAGAGGTTCCTTCTATGGATTGAATACAGATTGTGAGTTTCTTTCCGGAGGTGTTTCCAACAGATTTACTAGGTATGCCACCCGACAAGAATATTGACTTTTGCATTTATTTGATTCCAAACACTCAACTTATTTCTAATTCTATAGTACCGTATAGCTTCAGCTGAGTTGAAAGAATTGAACGATCAGTTGCAATATTTTCTTGACAAGGGATTCATTAGATTGAGTTTTTGCACCTTGGGTGCGTCGGTATTTCTTGTTAAGAAAAAGGACGGATCGATGAGGATCCATCATAATAAAGAACAGGTATCCGTTGCCTAGGATTGATGATTCATTTGACCAGCATCAGGGTGCCAAGGTGTTTTCCAATATTGATTTGAGATTTGGCTACCATCAGGTGAAGATTAGGGCATCAGATGTCCCTAAGTCATATTTTAGGAATCAATATGGTCATTACAAGTTCTTAGTGATGTCATTTGGTTTGACTAATGCTCCAACAACCTTCATGGATTTGATGAACCAAATGTTCAAGCCTTATCTGAATTCCTTCGTGATTGTTTTCATTGATGATATTCTGGTTTACTCTTATAGTAGAGAGAAGCATGAGCAGCACCTACGGATTGTACTTCAAACCTTGAATGATCATTAGTTATATGCCATGTTTTTGAAGTGTGAGTTCTAGTTAGACTCAGTTGCCTTATTAGGTCATGTTGTGTCTTTCGAGGGTATCAAGGTGGATCCTAAGAAGATTGAGGTAGTTTAGAATTGTCCTAGAACCACTTTAGCTATAGAGATCTGTTCAAGTAGAAGGAATTTAATTTGAGACGACGAAGATGGTTAGAGTTATTGAAGGACTATGATATCACCATATTATATAATTCGGGGAAGGCTAATATGGTGGCTGATACCTTGAGCATGAAGGAGAAGAGCATGGGAAGTTTGGAATTATTACGGTTAGTGAAGAGGTTATTATCCATGGATGTTCAGGCTTTGGACAACCGGTTTATGGGGTTGGGCATTTCAAAGCCTAGTCGGGTTCTTGCTTGTGTTATGGCACAATCATTATTGTTGGAGCGCATCAATGATCGCCAGTTTGATGATCCTCACATGTTGGTGTTGAAATACATGGTGCATCGGGTGGTGCTACGAAGGTTGTGATTGGGGATAATGGTGTTACGCGGCTTCAGGGCCATATTTGTGTTCTGAATGTTGATAGGTTGAGAGAGTAGATCCTACAAGAGGCTCATAGTTCACGGTATACCATTCACCCAGATGTCACGAAGATGTATCGTGAATTGAAGCGGCACTATTGGTGGCTAAATATGAAGAAATATATTATTGGACATGTCTCTCGGTGCTTGAATTATCAACAGGTGAAGTATGACCATCAGAAGCCGGGTGGGTTGACTTAGAAATTGGTGATACCGGAGTGAAAATGGGAGCGCATCATTATGGACTTTTTGGTATGCTTACCTCTTTAATTCCTTGAGGAAGATGATGCTCTTTGGGTTATTGTGGACCGGTTGACTAAGACCGCATACTTTTTTCCCGTGATAACATCCTATTCTTTAGATCAGTTGGCTCAGATTTACATTCAGGAGATTATACACCTACACGGTATGCCCAATCCTGTTATTTCATACCTGGACAAATAGTTCACTCCACATATTTGGAGAGCTGTGTAGTGTGGGTTGGGCACGCCGATCAATCTGGGTACCGTGTTTCATCCTCAAATGGATAGACAGTTTGAGCGTACCATTCAAATTTTGGAGGATATGCTGTGGACATGCTCTGTGGATTTCAGGGGTCAGTGGGACCAGGTTTTACCTCTAGCGGAGTTCACCTACAACAATAGCTAGCAGTCAAGCATCTAGATGGATCTGTACGAGGCCTTATATAGGAGGCGATATCGTTCTCCAGTTGGTTGGTTTGAGACCGGTGAGGCTAGATTGTTGTGAATAGATTTTATGTGTGATGCTTTGGAGAAAGTGAAAGTGATTTAGGAGTAGCTTCGTACAGATCAGTCCAGGTAAAAGAGTTATGCAGACCGGAAGTTTTGAGATGTGACTTACATGTAATGTGAGAAGGTTCTTTTCTTAGTGTCGCCTATGAAGGGCATGATGAGATTTGGGAAGAAGGGAAAGTTGAGCCTGATGTTTATTGGCTCGTTTGAGATCTTGGAGAGAGTTGGGTGGGTTTTCAATAGGCTTGCATTGCCTCATTTGTTCGACTACTCGCGGGGCCTGCTCCGTTTAGGTATAAGAACCCCACCCAGGAAAAGCGTGTAAAGCAGTACTCATGTTAAATTGTGTCCCTTGTAAATGAAAGAGCTCATGCCATAAATTGCTAATGAAGACCGGGTCCCCAGTCGCTGACAATTGGTGTGACGGCCGGTGTGTACAAGACCCAGGAACGAATTCACCGTCGTATGGCTGACCGGCGATTACTAGCGATTCTGGCTCCTCCTAGCCTAGCAGGGGTAATCCGGTATTTCATGTCTCCATGCTTTGGAAGCACCATGAAGATAGGCCACATGCGTTAGACTTCAGCACGGTGCAGCTTGATGAAACTTTGACCTGAGAAAGAGTCAGTGGCTACTATAGACCGTCAGGTTCGGAAGTTGAGATCTAAGAGTTTTCCTTCTGTGAAAGTGCTTTAGAGAAGTTAGATGAATGAGGAGGCTACATGGGAGTCCGAGTCCGATATGAGGAGTAGATACCAGCACCTTTTTGCCGGTCCAGGTACATTTCTATATTCATTCGAGGACAAAAGTTTCTTTTAGATGTAGAGAAAGTAATTGCTTGACAGGTCATTTTTAGTACTAGCTTTCTTTTCTGTATTTCAAGACACTTCATAGCTTAACTTGATGATTTATGACTTGCGTGCATAGTCCTTACCGATTTTCAGAAAGTTTATATGTTAACTTTTAACGAAAATGTGATTTTTCTCTTAAAAATGACTTGAATTGACCACGGTCAACGTTTTGATAAAAAAAACTCGAATCAGTATTTTGACAAATCTGGCAGGTTAATATGATAATTTTGGACTTGTACACATATTTGGTTGGGGTCTCGGATGACCGAGGCCGTTTCGGCGCATTATGTGAGAAATTAGAAAATTTAGTTTCGAACTTGAAAATCTTGGGTTGATGATTGATTGTTCAATTTTGATATTTTGCGAGGATTTTAGCTTGCGAGTGAGTTTGTTTGATGTTATTACACTTGTCCGAATGTTCGGATAAGAGCCCGGGAGGATCAAGTGAGTTTTTGTTGGGTTGCGGATGGTTTTGGCTTGACTAAAAATCTGTTGGTGTTCATGGCCTGCAGGTCTCACATTTGCCATGGCCTGTTCATAATTGCGGGTCTCGTTTTCGTGAAGTCAGGCTCGCAAATGCGACGACTAGGAAGGGAGTTGTGACCTTCGCTTTTGCTAAGCAACAGTCGCATTCGCGAACTAAGGGGTTCCGCATTTGCAACGATTGTGTCACATTTGCGGCGTTGGGGAGTTCATGGGAAACTTCGCAATTGCGAAGCTTGGATCGCATTTACGAATGATGGACCTTCGCGTTTGCAATGTCTTTGTCGCAATTGCAACATCATTAGCTCAAGGGATGGATCACAATTGCGACTAGCTATTGCAATACCTGCAGCTGGGGTAAAATATGGGGATTTCGAGACTTATCTCATTTTACGCTATTTTTGAACATTAGACTCCATAGAGTCTATTTTTTTAGAGTAATTACTCCCAAATTCATCGATTTGATTGGTTTGGAGTCTTGTTCCAAAGGAAAGGCCGGGTTGGATTATTGATTGTATTCGAAAAAATGGTAAGTATCTTAGTTAATCTTTACTTGAGAGAAATAGGGTAGAATCAAGTCTATTTGCTATGCAAACTATGTGTTGAGGGCGGGCGTATATGCAAGGTAATGGGTGTATAGGCGTTGGCCATGGGATAAGAATTTGCCTTATTCGTGTCTTGCTATTTGTGTCTTATATCTTCCATGTTGTAGATATATTGTATAATTCTTTAATTTTTCGTATTCATGTTACTTTATATGTTGAGATTATTGAGATATTGGTGTTGAGATCGTTGAATTATTGATTGTTTATTGGTGTGATTGGTTGGAAGATTCTCATATGACAAGTTGTGTTTAAATACTATTGTTGATGTTGAATTTCTTCCCACAATAATGTGTTGTATGTGATTTCTTGGTGAGGAAGAGCGAAATGCATGAAGGGAGTTGTCGTGCTCGTGAGGAAGAGTAATTATTCATGAAGGGTGTTTCTGTGCCTTATTTACATATTAATATTATTGCTTGAGTGAACGTGAGGATATGCACGAAGGGTGTTTCCGTGCTTGTTTTTATATTATCATATGAGGATAACAGTAAAAGCACGATTAGTGATGTCGTGCAATTGTTCTTATATTATAATATGAGGATGAGAGAAATAACACGAAGGGTGATGTTGTGCAATTTTGTTGATTTCATTGCTCTTTACTTTGATATTTAGATTGTGGACTTGGTTTTGTGGTTTCTTTATTTAATTTTTAAATAAGCTTACTCAGTGACACTTTACTCTTTGTTTCTGTTTTATGCCCTTTACTTGTTTACTTGTTATCCCTTTCACTTGTTATCCCTTTCACTTGTTAATATTATGTTGTTATATTTAATTATTTATATGTTATTTCGTTACTCCTTTATATATAATTGAACATGTTTATTTTAGGTATCTTAAATTAGCTTCTTTGAGGTTGGGCTCGATACTTACTGAGTACATTAGGTCGGTTGTACTCATACTACACTTCTGCACTTCTTGTGAAGATCCATATATCGGTACTAGTGGAGTCCCGAGAGGTGCTTAGCAGATTCCCGGCAAGTAATTCGACGTAGAGATGCATTCCATTCGCACGCTAATCTTCTTATTTCTACTGTACTATTTCTATTTTTTGGCCAGTGCCGTATTTTCTATCAAAACAGTGTATGTTATAAATTCTAGGAGCACATGTACTTGTGACTACATATCTTGGCAGGGTTAAACATGACTATGGATTTTAGACTAATCTTGTCGAGTTGCTTTTACTTTTACTTATTATCTTGCTGATTAGTCATTTATTGCTATTCTTTCGTACTTATCTGTTGTGTCTTAGCTTGCCTAGAAAGCGGTGTTAGGCGCCATCACAACCCCGATTAGTTGAGATTTTAGGTCATGAAAATATCATTAATTGTTTCTAGCTACTAGCCCAATAGGTTATTTTGAGTTCTACCTTCCCATTTCTTGATTAGAGACTTGATATAGCTTTATTCTATGATTTATGACTTGCGTGCATGATCCGTTTTATTTTTCGGGAAGTTTAAATGTGATTTTTTTAAGAAAGCTTGATTTTTAAACTTCAAAATGGTTAGAGTTGACCAAGGTAGACATTGTTGATAAACTACCTCGGATCAGTATTTTGATGATTCCGGTAAATTTGCATGATGATTTTGGACTTGTACTCATGTTTGGTTGGGATACCGGGTGACCCAACTCCATTTCGGCACTTATTATAAAAAGTTAAAAAACTAGAAATGATGAACCTTGAAATCCTTGAGTTTGTTTCTTGTATCTTGATTTTAGATGTTAATATGATCAGCTAGCGAGAGGGTTCGTAATCGACTTATTTTGTGTTAATGGGGCTTTGAGGAGCTAGGGTTATTTCGCTATTTTTTTCTATTGAAAAGGAATAATCTTTTTGCATGAGTCACTGATTCCTCGAAAAATTATGGATTAGTCATTTTCTATCGAAAACAAGATTCAGTCGCTATAAACCCATGACAGAGCACTCCTAATGTTAGGCTGTTGAACAGGATCCAACCACACTGGAATGGATGGTACAAAGTCCTCCAAGGGAATATCACCAGTTCTTGGAATAAGAGCTCTGGGACTTCATGGATTTCAGGGGACTTGAAAACTAGCTTCCCACTCGGACTTGAGATCCTTCCCCTTGCTCGCAGGTTGTTTTAAATAAAAGGAATGCACATAAAAGACATTCTCTTCTACCGCTCGTTATTTACTTTCGGCCTTCCCGAACTCCGATACGGGCAGAGTCCGATCTTGGAGTAAGCTCATTTCCATGGACAAAGTAGAGACATAAGCATATCCAAAAAAAGAAGCAAGATGATTACTTCAATTTCTCTCTTTAGACCGACAATACTACAAGATAGTAAAATAAAATTCAATAAAAAATAAAATAAATAGAAATAAGAATTAATTCAAGTGATGTTATTATACTTATATGGATGTTTGGAGTGGCACCCAGGTGCTCCGGTCGATTTCAGGGTGATTTTCTACCATTTTCGCACAATTTGCAGCAGCTGATGTGATGCTGGTGCATTGTGCATAGCGAACATGGAGCTAATCTCGCGTTCGCGAAGGTGAAATTAGGGAAGGGGTATTTGTATTTACACGAACACGATGGATGGATCGCGAACGCGATGGCATGGGGGATTGGCCTTCGCAAACGCGGTTGTACTCAACGAATGTGTAGGCCTGGGTTCGTTCGAAGGTTGTGGGACTTTCTTCACCGCGAACACAACCAGTTGATCGCGAACACAACCAGTTGATCGCGAACGCAACCAGTTGATCGCGAACGTGGAGGCTTGGGGGGTGATAGCCTTCGCGACGGGAGAAGGCCTTTGTGAACGTGATAGCCAATTGTCCAGTGACTTTCGCGAACGCGACTGGTGATTTGCGAACACGAAGAGCACCTTGACACCTAGGTATATAACGGATGAAAAATCGGGATTTAGTTATTTTTCACCATTGTTTAGACCTAGATTGCGAATTAAGGAGAAAATTTAGAGGATTTTCAACCCAACTTCGTAAGTTAGTAACTTTAACTTATTTTTAATTTATTTCCATGATTCTTCATAGATTTTTATCCCTAATTCTAGTACTTTTATTTGTAAAAATTGGAGTTTTGGGGAAATACTTATGAGGGCTGATTTTGGGGGATTTAGACATTGGTTTGAGGTCCAATCTTGATACAAATTATATATTTAGACATAAGAGAGAATGGATAAATGAAAATGGTCTTAATTTTAGATTCTAATCATGTGGGCTTGGGTTGACCTTTTTAAATATGTTAAAGATCAAACTTTTTTTATATTAGGGTAGTTTCTAAAGTTTATTTTGACCAATTAGAACATTAATTGGCTAGATTCGAGTGATTTAGTGGATTGTACTAAAGGAAAGATGGTGTTGGAGGGTTGATTTGTGCTGAAAGAAGGTCTGGGTTAATTTTGATTTGAGATAATTAGGATGTAATTGTGTCTGATCTCTATGTATTTTATGGGTTAAGCAAGCAGATAGAACTAGCCTTATTTGAGCTATGCTGTTTGTTGTATCATGTCTTACGTGCTTTGAGTATATCGTGAAATTCTTGATGTTATTTATGATGGTAACTAGGTTGGAATTGTTGGAATATTAGGTGTTGGAAATTCTTGAAATGTTGATTTGGCTATTGGTGCAAAGGTAACGGAAAATTCTCTTGTGGCATATAATACTTAATCATTTTTGTGGATGTTTCTATTTATCCTCACATAGTTTGGTACTGATTTTATGTGTCCTTGGTGGGGATGACTGTTATGAGCGATGGATGTTTCCGTGCTGTGAGGTTGAGAGATGTTGCACGACGGTTGCTTCCATTATGTGAGTTGAGAAATATTGCACGACATGTATTTTCATGCTTGTGAAGAAGAGTGAATATGCACAAAGCGTATCTCTATGCTATTGTTATGCCACCTTATGTTCCTTGCTTTTACTATACAGACTGATGACTTGGCTATGTTGTTTCATGGTTGCTTTGAAAGGTTTGTTTGGAGTTGCTTGCGAAATATAAATTGTTGTCTACCTTAGTCGCTTCTCTCATTAGTTTCTTATCTATATTTTCTTTCTTTTATACTTGTTATCTTTCTTGTCATTTTAGCTTTTATTTTTTACTTGTCATCGTATTGATATATCTCTTGTTATTCTCTCGTTACTTAACTGCATTTGTTATATGTAGGTGTCTTGTCTTAGCCTCGTCACTACCTCGTAGGGGTTAGACTCGATACTTACGGAGTACATTGGTCGGTTGTACTCATACTACATTTTTGCACTTCTTGTGCAGATTTTGGTGTTGGTCCTAGTGGTACCCAAAGGACGGATTAGCTTGTTGGTTGAGGAGACTCGAAGTAGTGTTGCACTCTCGTTCACAGGCTTTGGAGTCACCTAATTTATAGTCATGTTACTGTTTACCTATTTCAAACAGCGTATTGTTTATTCCAAACTTGTATATGATTTTTCTATAGACGCTCATGTACTCGGTGACTCCAATTTCTATGAGGTATTAGATGGTCGTTGGTTTTAGACTTGATATGTTTTTTTTATCCTTTAGTTATGATATCATGTTATGTATTGCCTTCATTTTTATTATCTGTTGGCTTGCTTAGCAAGTGGTGTTAGGCGTCATCACGACCCCTTTAGTTGAAATTTAGGGTCGTGACATGCTAAGTTCCCTCTCTAGTCCTTACATAAATGTAGAGTCAGTATTATTTCAAAATATTTATTGCGTATGATAGTTGTCTCATTGACACCGCTATATTGGAGAAAGGGTAATAGAGATGAAGACCTAGTCCTTCGTCAATCCGATGTATGGCTCAAATAGGTACACCATTGTTCTTGCTAATATATTGTAGCCTATATCATGCTTGATCTTGGGTTATATTATGTCAATATTCTTACAACTTTTTACTTCAAGGAAATATTTCTTCTCCATATTTATGTATGCTTTTTCTGTGGAGAATTATTAGATTAAACTATTTAATTACCTGTATTATCTGACGTCTTTTTCTTTTTATTCTTTTTCTCTTGGTGATTGAGATGGTGTTTGTCTAGTGTAAATGGTGATGCCTAGCTTTAAAATGGGTAATAGGGTTAAAATAGTTTTTTACTACTGATAGATTTTGAAGGGAAAAAAGAAGGCGTATTATGACTGTATATACTTTGTATAGCCGTGAATATTCATGTATATATATATATAGAGAGAGAGAATGTACATGTAATATATAATAGTGTGTAAAACTATACATTTTTATACAGATTTTAAAAATAAAAATAAAAAATTATAAAGAGGATCCTATGGTAGCTTGGGGAAGAAGGTGAAAAAATAACATTGGAAGAGATTTGGAATCATGAATTCAATGTAAATATATACTTATTAGTTTATCTAAGTGTAGATAATAATAATAGGGGTATATATAGAATATATAAGATCCCCAAAATTTAATGGTTCCTTCCTGAGCTCTGAAATTCGTTCCTAGGTGCCAAGTGACAGTTATTTTCTTGTACTTCTGGACCAAGCTGTCCCCTGCTTGGTCCTCTCCCCAGGACGGTAGGTTTGTAACCGTGAGGCCATTATTATGCTTATTTACTTCGATTCCAATAATATCAAAATTTAACAAGAAAATATCTTCCTTCTCTCGCTAGTTTTTTTATATCATGCAAAACTCCATTTTTCACAAGACTGTTAGTTTCATTCAGACTCCATTTTTAATATGCTAAAGTGACACTATGGCTTAATTGAACTATCAACTATAAATAATAAAAAAAACATGACACTCCACGCATTCCAATTTATATGGCAACCTTCCTTCTTTAGTTTTCTTTTAAAAGAATGATATTTTTTAAGAAAATAAAAATACTTACCGCCATTTTATATTTAGTGACCAGACTTATAAGTGTTATACAAATTTTATGATATATTTAACACAATAAGTTTTAAAAGTCTTATCTTCACGCAAGGGTTATGATTTAGTTAAAATTACTAGTTTTAAAATTCTTTTTTTTCTTAAATTTTATGTTCGATCAAATTTTATAACATAAATTGAAACGAAAGGAGTGACTGATATCCTTAATGGCTTTCAAGTGATTTATGACCTGTTAAGCATGGCCTACATATCTTAGTCATTTGCTGGAGGCTTACCGATCACACATGATGATGAAGCAAATTACTTGTTATTCTGTGAACTTACGGGACCAATCAAAATCGAACAGAGGAAGACCATATTTATAGCGTGTCTGAATTGTATGGTTGGAGATCAATGTCCTCTCCATGTGTATCGCGAAATATCTATTATATCTATTAAAAATCAATTATGAGGTTTACATTAACACGGTTTTGTAATTGTACTTCATCTCATTTAAACCTCCTCGAAGATCATCTTTTTCGAGTCGTCAATATTTGAATTACCAATTCGATTCGGAACCGCTATCTCTGACAATCGCATCTAAGGCACCATTTCACAACACCCTGCTCCGAAAATAAAAATCAAAGAAGACTATAACACCGTCGGAAAGAAATCTATTGTGATTAAATTGTTCATTTATAATGAATTTAAAGTTGTGATTTCCGGAATATTATATGTATATTGATATTTATGATGATGATACATGAGAGAGAAGAAATAAAAGCGTGGAATATCAAATATGGCCACCGTGCCTTGAATAAAGAATCTTGTGAATGGCCAAAAGAGCCAAGAAAATATTGTCGTTGTGAATGATTAAAAATACTAGTGAAAATTAAAAAATGTGAAAGATGATGAGGTAAATATATTTGCACCTATGTTATTTTTGTGAATTATTCCCCTTATTTAGGATGAGATTGATGCGATAAAATTATTCCTCTTAATTGAAATTGAGATTTTGGTTGATGTCTTCAAATAAGACAGCCTAGCCGATCGGGTCGTGGACGGACTCCGTACTAAATTTATGGTAGTATTGGTAATGATAGTAATTGTGGTTGATATCTCTAATGAGATGTCCTAGCCGGTCGGGTCATGATCGGACTCTGTACTAAATTTACGGTGGTATTGATATTGACAATAATTGTGGTTGATTCTCTAATGAGATAACCTAGCCGATCGGGTCATGATCGGATTCGTACTAAATTTATGGTGGTATTAGTATTGATAGTAATTGTAATTGATTCTCTAATGAGATAGCCTAGCCGATCGGGTCGTGATCGGACTCCGTGCTAAAAGTACGGTGGCATTGGTATTGTAAATATTGGTAGTGTGAACACTGGTATTGTGAACATTGGTATTGTGAACACTGGTGTTGTGAACATTGATATTGTGAACATTGGTATTGTGAACATTGGTATTGTGATTAATGGTATATCGGTGCTAATGATCTCCCAACCGAAAATTGTATATGAAGTTTGTATTTTGAAAATTATTATATTTTAACTAGACATTTGGATATTGTGGATTTTGACTTGCTGTTTCTATGTGTTTCCTTTTCTTATATGGGCATACTATTTTGAAAGAGGATTTTTAGTTATACATACTAGTGCTATTCGACAGTACTAACGTTCCTTTTGTCGGGGGCGCTGCATCTTTAATGAATGCAGGTGGTTCTACAGCAGGTGTCATTGATCAGTGACAGCAGTATACTCTTTTCAGCTGATTTGGTGAGCCCCGCTTCATTTCGGGGTCATGTATTTGTTTCTCATGTACTATATTTTTAGGTATAGTCGGGGCCTTGTTGCCGATATTTCCATATTACTCTTCTATTGTACTTAGAGGCTCCGTAGATAAGTTGTGGGTTGTGGGAACTGAACTAGATATCTTGGTATTTGGAAATCATATTTTACATTAATTCTATAAACTCGTAATATGTTGGAAATTATGAAGGAAGCTACTAATGGGAATGAAAAAGGAAGTTACTAATGAAATATTTTCAGTGTTTGATTAATGTATTACATCTCCTATTATTTAATGAATGAGTTTGGGTAGAATCAAATCTAACAGACTTGCTCAGTCGGGTTTACTCGGTTGAGCGCCGGTTGCGCTCCCCGAGTTTGGGGCTTGACACATAATATAATCCTCCGACCACAATAGCTGAAATTTTACAAATTTGATGCCCGCAATCTATCTCATGAAGTATATAAATCCTATTCCAACACGAGTAATACTGCCACGACGAAAAAGACGTGTAGAAACTCATAACCACATGCCGAATCAATAATACATGGAGTTTCTCCTCCGAACAAGAACCATTACCTCATTCTGAACTGAACAACGATATTTTTCCTTTAATCTACCTTGTATAAATCTTATTGCCCAAATTTCAGGTCCAATAATTTCGTCTCACCCAGTACAAGCTGCTCAGGCAATAAGACACCTCAAATACTGACTCAGATCTCATATGACGCCACCAATGCACCGACAAGCTACAACTCAAATATGACACATAAGGAGGAACAAACTCTGGAAAAGAATTACCCAGCCCGCGTAACGAATAAAACGGACGAACAGATGTTATGAACCCTTCTTAGAGGAAGGAAGGCAGTTCTCCATGCACCGGACACGTAGCTTACCGAATCAGTTGCGATACGGATGGGAAGCCATCAACATTAGAATCACCAATTTGATTCGGAACCGCTACACACCGCTATCTCTGACATCTGCGTCTTATGCACCATTTCACAACACCCTGCCCCGAAGGCAAAAATCAAATAAGACTATAATACTTGCGGACCTTAATACGTACCAATAAGGATGAAGACACCACAACACAAATGAGAATTTCACCACTCTCGAAAGTATCAAGTCTCGTTACTCCATCAACCAAAGGTTGAACATCCATAGTCCGATTACCCTTTTTTTGCTGGAATTAAATGCTAAACCTCTAAATCATGCGCTAAGAAATCCTCCTTTCAAGTCATTCACTGTCTCGATACATAACCAAGAACCTTACCATTACACCATCATTGTGCGATAACAACGCATAGACATTGTAGCAATCCGTGCACAGTCTCAAAAACGTAGAAAATACAGATATTGAGCTGGAACAAAAGAACATCCTTCTACAAGGCGATGATAATAGCATGCCCGAACACGCAGGGAAAAACATCCTGCACCACGTTTGCAGTACCATTACAAATCCTCGATGCCCAATTAATAACAAGCACTTCGCGTCACATAAGATTGAGTAAGAAGGAAATAAAGGCACAAGCCTCAATGGAATCAAACAGCACGATGAGAAAATCAAGAAGGGAAGTGCTCCTAACAACTTTGTAGCCTCTCGAAGATAAGTACAGACATCTCCGTACCGATCTGCAAGACTCTACTAGACTTTATCATGACTCGTGATACCTAAGTGAACCTAACACTTTGATACCAATCTGTCACGACCCAAAATCCACTAAAGGTCGTGATGGCGCCTAACGCCGCCGTCAAGCAAGCCAACGGTAATTGATCAACTAATTACGCATTTTAGTATTTTGTAAACATAAGTTTTCATTAATTAAATAGTATAAAATATAATTTACAGGGTAAAGGATAATATCTACATAAGCTAAAATAATGAACAACCTGTAAGAACCCCCAAAACCTGGTGTCATAAGTGCATGAGCATCAACTAGGAAATATAATAAAATAAAACATCTGTGTGGAATACAAATTAGACAGAAAAATATAAATAACTCTGATGGACACTCTACACGCTGCAGATCATAACATGACATGCTGCTCATTGTAAAGTCCCTGCAATAGCCGTGCCTCGGCGTCCAACAGACCACCAGACATTTATGTACCTGCATAAAAAGTGCAACAAGTGTAGCACGAGTACATAAATCAACGCGTACCTAGTAAGTATCTAGCCTAACTGAGAGAAGTAGTGACGAGGGGTCGACATCAACACTTACTAGTGGTCCAATAAGATAGATACAGTACAAGTAAACATGTGTGAGTCATAGTAAATAAACGAAATAACAAGTATAATATGTGGCACAATCCTCTTCTCATTAATAACTTAAACTCTCAACTAGTAGATACCTCCTCAATCAGAGTATATATATTTTGGACCTTACCAAATAGGTCGTCACAGTTCAATCAGGAAAAGCGCACAGATATGTTGGCTTCTTGCCAGTTATTATGCAAGTTTTCATAAGAGTAATTTATAGAAATGTTGAGGCGTACGGCCTGATCCATCAAAACATTGCCGAACCATTCATACATTTATTTTATTTTCGAGGAGACGGCACGCTCCCATGAGAGTGTGGTATATAATCCTGCCGAGGCGTACGATCCGATTCATCATAATGTGAGCACTGCCGAGGGTCGAAGGACACAAACCATAGATGTATCTATCCTGCCGAGGCGAATGGCCCGAACCTATTAGAATAAGAACAATGACGGGTCCTTGGCCCCACTCATGAATAGACGTGTGAGTTATAAATTTTAAGGGAAACCTTTCGATGAGAGCACATAACGCGGGAGATATTCATAAGAGGAGTACAATTATGTCGCGGCTAATCATGAAGCCCGTCGAATCTCTACAAAAGCAAGTCTAGCACTCAAGTATAGTCTCAAGTTGCAACGTAAAATAAAAGAATTTAATAGTGAAGAGACAACTCAAATAGTACAGTTATAGCATGGAGGGAACCTAAGTCTACCCGGACATAACATGAATCTAGCTATGCACAGACTCTCATCACCTTGTGCGTACGTAGCCCCCGCAACAAGTAGCACATAATAAATACATCACCTAAGAGTAGTTTCCCCTCACAAAGTTAGACAAGGGTCTTACCTCGCTCCGAAGTTGCAAAACCGGCTCCAACACCTCTCAAACACCTCATTTCGATGCCTGTCTCTTCAAAACTAGACAAACAAATGTGCAAATCTATAAATATATACTTTATTACACATTGTTAATCAAGTAATAACAATCTCCAACTCCGCTCAAAAAGTCGATAAAATCAACCCTCAAGCCCATGTGCCCGGATTCCAAAAATTAACGAAGATAAACTTTATCCATAACACCAAGAACTAAAATATATAACTTATTCCAAATTCCATGTCCAATTTCATGGTGAAAATCCAAAAACACCAAATTCTAGGTTTACTACTAAAATCTCAAATTTCTACTAATTTCCATGTTTAAATCCATATACAAACTATGTATTTAACTTGTAATAGGTGAAAATCACTTACCTTGTGTTGCTTGATGAAAATCTCCCCTTGAAGCTCTACAAAATCTCCCAACCAAGTGAAAATGAAAGAAAATGGGCCAAATCCCGTTCTTAAAAGAACATACTGCCTAGCGAGCTCTCGCACCCGCGGCCACTTGACCGCTCCTGCGGTCACCCTTCAGCCCCTGCCTTCGCATCTGAGGAAAAGACTTCGCTTTTACGGAGTCTCACCTGCGACCAAGAATCTGCTTCTGCGGTCCCGCAGGTGCGGGACAAACCTCGCACCTGCGCCTCTAGCCTGCCTCACTCCCTACCGCTTCTCCAGCCACTGGGCCGCTTCTGCGGTCAGGCAGATGCGGGAAAATATCCTCAACTGCGGCTACTGCTAGTCCCTTCCCATTTCGCTTCTGCAAGCTCGGCTGCGCTTCTACGATGTCGCTTCTGCGACTAAGACGTCAAAGGAGTGATCACATTAGCTGATGCCCAGCTTTAGCATTTCTTAAGTCCAAAATCAATCTGTTAACCAACCGGAATTCACCCGAGGCCCTCGGGATCTTAACCAAATGTACCAACACGTCCCAAAATGCAATACGAATTTAGTCAAAGTATTAAACCACATTAGACAACATCAAAGTCATGAACCGCGCCTCGAATCAAACTTCTAAATTTTAAAATTTCTAAATTCTATATCATGTGCCGAAACGTATCAAATAAATTCAGAATGACTTCAAATTTCACACACGAGTCACAAATGACATAACAAAGCTATTCCAAGGCTCGAAACCCCAAACGGACATCGATAACATTAAAATCCACTTCAAATAAAACTTATGAAATTCTAAAACTTTTAAAATGTCAACCTTCCATAATAAGCACCGAAATGCTCCTAGTTGATCCCATACTCAACCCGAACATACGCCCAAGTTCGAAATTATCATACAAACCTATTGGATCCTTCAAATCCCAAATTTGATGTCGTTTACTCAAAAGTCAAATCTTAGCCAATTCTTCCAACTTAAAGCTTCCGAAATTAGAATTTTCTTTCCAAATCAATCCGAACATCCCGAAATTAAATTCCGATCATACGTACAAGTCACAATACTTGAAGTGAAGATACTCAAGGCCTCAAACCGCCGAACGATGCGCTAGAGCTCAAAACGACCGGTCGGGTCGTTACAGTTGTGCTCCAGCTCACTTTAAAATGGGACAATAATGGTCCAACAACTCAAATTTGAATCATGAAGTGTACAGAAGAAAAATTTATCCTATAAGTACACATATTATAGGTTTCTTTAGATGACAAATCTAGTCAAGGCAAGTTCCTTGAAAATGGCAATGAATGAGAATGGTTCAACTGAACTTCTCCAGGCCCAAACTCAAACATGGAACCATATCTACAACTTCGTAAGCTCTTCAGCAGCAAAATGTGCCGTTCAACTAGGCATTCCCGATGTCCTATACAAACATGGCCTAAAATCCTATCTGCTGAATTTTTTCATGGTTAAACAGTGGATTCTCCATAATTGGGGAGACGAAGATTGTGTGAAGATATTAAAGAAATGCAAAGAGTCAATTCCAAGTAGAGAAAAAGGCGGGAAAGTGATAATTATAGGCATAGTGCTGGAAAATCCGAAGGAAAAGGATGATTCTGTTCGAGCACAACATAATATGGACTTGGTGATGATGGTTCTTTTTGGTGCCAAAGAGAGAACTAAGAAGGAATGGGAAAAACTCTTCACTGAAGCTGGTTTCAATGAATATGAAATAACTCCCACCCTGGGCACAAGGTCTCTCATTGAAATCTACCCTTGAAGAAATGTGCGTTTACAAAATATGTTAAGCTCTAGTGAATAAACTTGTAAGCTTATTATGAGTCTATTTCTATTTTATCGTATTTATGATTGGCTCCATTCTCACTAGTTCTGTAATTCCAATAAATTGAAATCTACCCTTGAAGAATTCCTGGGATGTGCATTTACCAAAAAATGTAAGCTCTGGTGAATAAACTTATAAACTTATGAGTCTATCTGTATTTTTATTGTATTGTAATAGGTATTAGTGTAAAATACTAGTATTTTCTTTTGTTTGCTATAAATTTCTTTATTTCTTGATATTAACCTTGCTAATCAACTTCATTAGCTCCATTCTCACTGGTTCTGTAATTCCAATAAATTAGCAAATATTGGGAAATTCTTCATTACCAATGATTTTAGTAATAGATTTATAAAAAGTTTGCATACGCCATGTGCGTTCAGCTCTGAAATATCTATTGCATATATAAGCTGCATATAATGACGGCTATTTTCTAGTACTGCTTGAACCAAGCTGTTCCCTGCTTGGTCCCCTCCCCATGACAATGGGGTTACGTTGCAGAGTCCGGACCCAAAGAGTTTCTTTTTTGGACTCAAAGCATAAAAAAAGGTAAAAAAAATTAACTAATCACCAATTTATATATAACGCATGGGTTGAATGCGCTATACCTTAACGGCACAAAAATAGGTGTATAATCTTTTTTTTTTTTAATTCAGCGTACCTATTTTATTTCATTCCAACAGGGAGTACAAAAGACAGAGCAGTTGGCATCCTAAACACTCTGTTCTATAGAGGTGTAATGCGGCAACCAGTACATATGTAGACCTTTGATAAGTGGAATTTTTGACTACTTATTAGCGACTTTTAGCTTTCGTTCTAGTCCAAAAGTGCCTAATTGTATTCCCGAAAACTGATGAAATATGCTTACCTGCAGGAGTATTGGAAAATGAGCCAATACATTGAAATCCAACACAAGGAGGAGTGATCTGAACAAGGACAAAAATCAGGCACAGAAGCTCAAGTGCGGACCGCAGATTACTATCTGCGGACGCAGAGTGTGAAGGAAAATCAACAGAGCCCCGGTGCAAAGTGCGGACCGTACAATTGTTGTGCGGCCGCAAGAGCTACGTAAGAGACAAAGTTTAGAGAGTTTCATTTCAAGCTCAAGAAGAAATGTGGACCGCACAATAATTATGCGGCCGCAGAAACAGCTATACGACCGCACTTAGGAAATGTGCGGTCCGCAGAAGAGCCTAGTGTGACCGCACCCAGAATTGTGCGGACCGCAGAACATGAGAGATGCGGCCGCAATCCAGAATTGTGCGGCCGCAGAATTAACTCCTGTCAAGATCTGAAGAAAAGTGCGGACCGCACGTATAATTGTGCGGCCACAGAACCTCCGAAAGGGCAATTTTGTTCGAAAATTCCAGCTTTGTATAAATAGACTACTTTCACGAAATTAGGTGAAGTTTTGAATATTGAAAGTCCTGTAGCCGTTTTTACTTGCCTCTTTAGGCAACTTTAACTTACTTTGGTGATTTAACATTGGATTTTTATCTTTTAATCTTGCAATATGAGTTTTATCATCTTCTCTTCTTTATTTTCTTCTATACCCATTATGAGTAGCTAGATTTTTAGCTAGGGTTGTGACCAAACCCTAGTGTGTGAATCTAATAGATGTTTGATTTATGACTTGTTTATGGTTGTGTGTTTATTATTTAACCTTGTTCTTGCCTTTAATTGTAGAATTAATGGTTGCAAATATTAGTTCATGCCTATTTGACTTGGCCTCTACTTGAGAAAGAGAGACTTAATCTAGGAAAATATGGCTAACAAGAATCTGTGATAAAATCAAGAGATTGATAGTCCCAATTAAAGGGTTGAATATAGAAATAGTAAAACCCGACTTGAGCATTTTATCAACTGTTTTGTTCAATACCCATTTGGACTTGAGAAAGCCAAATTGGATAAAATCACTCTCTTACCGAGAGGTATTGAGTGGGTATTTGAGTGTTGATTGCTATAATACACATAACAATACAAGCATTAAAGTTTACAACCCGTTAGGCAAATACCTAGGTGAAGGGCATATCCCTAAGACTTTTTATATAATTTAAAACCATCCAAAAATAATATTCTCTTGTTTTATATCTTTAGAATTGTAATCCTTAATGTAATTTTAGAATTAAAAATAAAACCCTATTTGTGGAAGTGCAACCAAGATACTTCACGTGGTTTATCCAAATATATACCACTAATCCCATCTAAGCTCCCTGTGGATTCGATCCCGACTCCTTGTTGGATATTATTATTGCAATCGACCGTTTCACAACCCCGAATAGAGGTGTGACTTGGACGAGATCAATTTTTGGCGCCGTTGCTGGGGACCATAAAAACGAATTTAGCTATATATTTAATTTTGTGTGTGAATTATCTTCTTTTTCTTCCGTGTTACTAATCTTTTTGGTGAAATAATTGTAGGTGAAACAATGGCTCTCAACAACAATGATCCTCTCGGAAACATGCCTTTGGGGGATGTGGACTTGGAAGATAACCAAGTTGAAGAGGTTTCTCTTAAACCTCAAGCAAATAGACGAGGCCGACCGCCTCAAGACAACGTCCCCTTTCCACCCCCAAATCCACCAAGAGCGGCTCCACACTGGGTGTTGCCGAATGAAGGATATGTAAGTGCCATAGTCCCGCCCCGCATTAGGGTGGGCAACTTTCAAATCACAAATGTTATGCTCACATTGCTAGAGCAACGGGGATTCTTTACCGGGGCTCCGAATCAAAATACGTATAAATACTTGGAAGGGTTTGTGGACACTTGTTGGGGGAGTAAACAGACAAACATCTACGAGAATGCTTTAAGGTTGAGGCTATTTCCTTTCTCTCTACTGGGGAAAGCTTTGGATTGGTTAGAAAGGTTACCAAACTATTCCATCCATACATGGGATGAGTTGGCGGAGAAATTAATTTTCAAGTTCTTTTCTCCCGGGCATATGGCTACTCTTAGAAATGAGATTCTAGCATTCAAACAAGAACCCAATGAGTCGTTGCATGAAATATGGGAGAGGTACCGAACTATGGTGAAAGAGTGTCCAAACAATGACATGACAGAGGCTATGATTCAACAAACTTTCTATAGGGAGATCAGTACTACCAATCAATGCATGGTCAACCAACTTGCCAGTGAAAATTTCATGACAACGCCATATGCGGAAGCTTGTGAGATCTTAGATGAAATGGCTGATACTTCATCGGCATGGCAAAGTAGAGCAAATGTTCCTCAAAGTGATCCAAACGTGATTCACCTACATAAAGAATTGCATAATCATGGGCAAGCAATTACCGAGTTGACCAACAAGTGCAAGGTCCTAAGCAAGTCAATGCAATGGAGGAAGTTAATATGATGGTAAATAAGAGAAGGCAAAAGGGTCCTCAAGTGCAAAACCGTGCGGAACATTATGTGCAAGAAGATAGTGGGTTTGATCAAGATGAATCTTACAATGACCAATTCTTACAATATGTGAACAATTTCCAAGGGCAAAGAAACAACTCTCAAGGCCCGAATCAACAACAATGGCGACCTCATGGTAATCAAGGAAATTGGAATAATCAAAACAACCAAGGGAATTGGAACAATCAAAACAATCAAGGAAATTGGAATGGTAAAAATAACCAAGGCAATTGGAGTGGCAATAGTCAAGGATATTGGGGAGGCAATAACAAGGGGGTGGAACAATAACCAAGGAAATCGGTGGTCGGGCTTTCAAAGGCCCCTGATGTATCAACAACCAAGCAACCCGCATCCTTATCCTTCCAATGGTCCAAGCTCTACCAATAGTGAGATGGGGTGAATTGAGAACATGTTCAAACAAATGATGGAGAAGAATGCCGACTCCGATGCCCAATTAGCTTCTCACAACACTTCAATTCGCAATTTGGAAGTTCAATTGGGGCAAATCTCACAAGCTTTAAACACTCGTCCTAAGGGGGCACTACCAAGTGACACGGTGGTGAACCCAAAGGGTGGGAACAACACGGGACATGCCATGGCTATTACTACAAGGAGTGGAAAAGGTGGGGATGCACCCACCTCAAGTCAAAGAAAAATTATGGATGATGAGCAAGTGGTACAAGAAGATGAGATCCCGAACAATGTGGTGCAAGCAAATGATGAAGTAAGAATTGATATTGATGACAATGTGGAGGAGACTCAAGAGGAAGTGAACCCGTCTAGAGAGCACATTGTTGATATACCGGAATCGGTAGTGCCAAAGGCTAAGGCACTAATGCCAAGACCTCCTCCTCCATATCCTCAAAGGCTTGCCAAGAAAAATGGAGAGAATCAATTCATAAAGTTCATTGACATGATAAAGAGTCTATCTATTAATGTTCCATTGCTTGAGGCATTGGAGTAAATGCCCGGTTATGCAAAGTTTGTGAAGGACTTGGTGACAAAGAAGCGGTCGATGAATTGTGAAACTATAAAGATGACTCATCAAGTGAGTGCAATTGTGAACTCAATGGCTCCTAAATTGGAAGATCCCGGCGCTTTCATAATCCTTTGTACTATTGGAAGTGCCGACTTTGCTAAAGCTCTTTGTGATCTTGGGGTAAATATCAATTTGATGCCCTATTCGGTTTTTAAGACTTTGAGAATTGGGCAACCAAGACCCACATCTATGAGATTACAAATGGAGAATCGTACCATGAAGAGACCGTTGGGTATCATTAATGATGTGTTGGTTCGTGTTGATAAATTCATTCCCCCGGCGGATTTTGTGATTCTTGATTGTGAAGTGAATTATGAGGTGCCGATTATTCTGGGTAGACCTTTCCTTGCTACGGGGAAGGCTCTTATTGATGTGGAAGCCGGTGAACTTATTTTTCGGGTGGGTGATGAAAAGGCGGTGTTCCGTGTGTGCAAATCTATGAGGCAACCGAATAGCAATGAAGTGTGTTCGTTTGTGGACTTGGTGACCAATGTGATTTTTGATGATACTAGTGCCACTATGAATGTTGATGATACTTTGGAGGGCGTTTTGCTTAACCTTGATGATGACGAGACAGATGGCTATGTGGAATGCGAGAACTCACTACAAGGAATGGGGTCGTACACTTATGAACCCTGCAAATTGTCCTTGGATCTTGAAAATCGGAAGACTCCTCCAACAAAGCCCTCAATCGAGGAGCCTCCCACTTTGGAGTTAAAGACATTGCCTTCGCATCTCAAGTGTGCATTCCTTGGCCCTTATTTTACTTTAACGCTTATTCTTCCCTCTTGTTTGACTAACGTGCAGGTAGACTCAATATTGGCGGTGCTACAAAAGAGGAAGAAAGCTATTGGATGGACATTGGCGGATATTCGGCGAATAATCCCCACATTTTGCATGCACAAGATTAATTTGGGGGAAGATTCCAAATCCTCCATTGAACATCAAAGGATCCTAAATGAAGCAATGCAAGAGGTGGTAAAAAAGGAGATCATCAAGTGGTTAGATGCAGGGGTTGTTAACCCTATTTGCGATAGTTCGTGGACCTCTCTGGTGCAATGTGTCCCAAAGAAAGGGGTCATGATGGTGGTTACCAATGATAAGAACGAGTTGATCCCTACAAGAACGTTGACTGGGTGGAGAGTGTGTATGGACTATCGCAAGCTCAACAAAGTCACAAGGAAGTATCATTTCCCACTTCCCTTCCTAGATCAAATTGTTGATAGGTTGGCCGGCTGTGCTTTCTATTGTTTCTTTGATGGGTATTCCGGCTAATATCAAATTCTTATTGCTCCGGAGGATCAAGAGAAGACTACTTTCACATGTCCTTATGGTACTTTCATATTCTCGCGGATGCCATTTGAGTTATGCAATGCACCGATGACTTTTCAAAGTCGTATGATGGCTATCTTCACGGACACGGTGCAGTATTTCCTTGATATCTTCATGGCTAACTTTTCGGTGGTCGGGAATTCTTTTGATGATTGCTTGAAATATTTGGATAAGGTCTTGGCAAGATGTGAAGAGACGAACTTGGTGTTGAATTGGGAGAAATGTCATTTCATGGTTGAGGAAGGCGTTGTCCTTGGCCACAAAATTTAAAAGAATGGCATTGAGGTCGACCAGGCGAAATAGAGGTGATTTCTAAACTTCCACCTCCAACATCCGTGAAGGGAGTGAGGAGTTTCTTGGGTCATGCGGTGTTCTACCGGTGTTTCAAGTATTTTTCCAAAGTGGTGAACCCCTTGTGTAAGCTTTTGGAGAAAGATGCCAAATTCCATTTCAATGAGGATTGCATGAAGGCATTTGAATTGCTCAAGTTCAAATTGACAACTACTCCTATTATCATCGCCCTGAATTGGAGCTTGCCTTTTGAGCTCATGTGTGACGCTAGTGATGTGGCAGTCGGAGAAGTTTTGGGGCAATGTGTCAACAAGATCTTTCATCCGGTCTACTATGCTAGTAAGACCATGAATGATGCCCAAGTCAATTACACTGTGACCAAAAAAGATCTCCTTGTTATTGTTTTTGCTATGGAGAAGTTTCGCCCGTACTTGATGGGTACAAAGGTGATTGTCTACACGGATCATGCGACACTTTGGTACCTTATGAGCAAGAAATATTCAAAGGCTCGGCTAATGAGATGTTTGCTTTTATTGCAAGAGTTCAATCTAGACATCCAAGACCACAAAGGCAGTGAAAACCAAGTGGCAGACCACTTGTCTCGCTTGGAGGAGGAGGGGAGGCCACATGACGGCCTTGAAATCAATGACTCCTTCCCCAACGAGCAACTTCTAGACATTTCAATGACCGAGATGCCATGGTTCGCTGATTTAGCAAATTATCTTGTGAGTGGTATTGTACCGGATGAGTTATTTTCAAACCAAAGGAAGAAGCTCAAACGGGATTGCCTAGACTATTATTGGGATGAACCGTACATCTTCCGGATTTGTACCGATTGCATGATTTGAAGATATGTGCCGGAGGAGGAACAAGTTAAAATTCTTGGGGCTTGTCATTCTTTACCGTACGGTGGTCACCATGGGGGAGCAAGAATGGCAGCCAAAGTGTTGAGTTGTGGATTCTATTGGCCTACTATCTACAAGGACGCAAGTGATATAGTCAAGCGTTGTGATGAATGTCAAAGGGCCGGTGGGATTCCAAAGAAAAATGAGATTCCCCTCACCACCATCTTGGAAATTGATATTTTATATGTGTGGGGTATTGATTTCATGAGACCATTTGTAAGCTCTTGTGGGAACACATACATTTTGGTAGCTATGGATTATGTGTCAAAATAGGTTGAGGCTGTTGCTCTACCCAACAACGAAGCTAGAAGTGTGGTGGCATTTTTGAAAAAAGAACATCTTCACAAGGTTTGGTACTCCGCGGGCCATTATAAGCGATGGGGGGTCGCATTTTTGCAATAAAACTTTTGATACCTTGCTTAGCATGTATGGTGTCACTCACAAAGTCACGACCCCCTATCACCCTCAAGCAAGCGGACAAGTGGAAGTCTCCAACCGGGAGATCAAGAGTATTTTGTCAAAAATAGTGAATGCCTACCGGACGGATTGGTCAAAGAAATTTGATGATGCTTTATGGGCTTATAGGACGGTTTACAAAACACCGATTGGGATGTCTCCATACCGGTTAGTGTTTGGGAAAGCTTGTCACCTTCTAGTAGAACTTGAGCACAAGGCCATGTGGGCTTTGAAAAAGCTAAATCTTGAGTGGGATCTCGCCTCCAACTTAAGGGTGGCACAATTGAATGAGCTAGATGAATTTCGATACCATGCATATACAAGTTCATACTTATACAAGGAGAAGATGAAGCACCTCCATGACAAGTACATTCGAAACAAGGAGTTTAAAGAAGGTGATCTTGTGTTATTGTTCAATTCTCGGTTACAGATGTTTCCGGGAAAGTTGAAGTCTAAATGGAGTGGCCCATTTGAAGTTGTGAGTGTGAAACCCTTTGGTGCATTGGACTTGAATAATAAAAATGATGAAGTGTTTAGAGTCAATGGTCACCGGGTAAAGCACTATCTGAGAAATGTTGGTGATGGCCACGTAGTGGTAGTGATTCATTTCAAGTGATTGATGGTAATCTGCGTCGTGCCGTGATGCTAAATCAGGCGCTTCTTGAGAGGCAACCCATGTTTCTTTTTAATTTCCTTTTCCTTCTTCTTTAGTTAGGTCATGTTTTGTGCTAACTGGTTTTGATGTGTGCTGCAGGAATGACTGTGCTTTGTAGGAACTGTGCTTAGGAAAAGTGGCTAAGTGTGAAAAAAGTGCGGACCGCACAAATTTGAAGGCCACAGCAAAAAGAGATCTGCGGTCGCACAATTCTTGTGCGGACTGCACAACTGGAGATCAAAAAATTGCAAACTCTCTGAAGATTGCCAGTCAGAGAAATGGCCAAAGTGCGGCCGCACAAGGAAATGCGTGGTCCGCACCAAAATCTGCGGCCGCACTCAAAAATGTACAGACCGCAGATCAATAAAGGGTAAATGTGTAACAGGTAAAGGAGTGCGGACCGCACATGAAATTGTGTGGCGGCACTCATCTCTTGAACTCTTGACCTAACCGGTCAAGTATATATAGTAGCCTTCTCACTATTGTTGAGACTTTACGAACTCTGAACAATTAACACAAAGGCAAATACAATGCACTTAACTGATTCACGCATCTAACACTCATTTCATCATCTTTGATTCTTCCTTAGCATCACTACATTGCTGGTATGTTCAATTTATCTTTAAATGTTTCAATTTTCTTAATTTTGTTCATAATTAGTTTAGTTATTTTTAGGCCTAATGTCAAATTCATCATCATGTGAGCTTAAATTTGTGTGGGTAACTTCCTATTTGCTATTTGGGGGATGGGTAAACTATGTATCATGTATAAATTGCTACTACCATGTCTAAATTGAGCGTGAATTAGAAACCCTAAGAATCTGCCTGATAAATTTTTGAATTGTGCGGACGCACAAGGAATTGTGCGGTCCGCAGATCAGTAGGCTAGGGCATTTGGTGTAGAATGATTGTGCGGACCGCACTTGAAATTGTGCGGTCCGCATAAATTCAACCACGGCCGCATAAAAGTGTGTGCGGGCGCAGATCAAGCAAGTCTCTGTCTTCAGAGAGTTATCATTTTTGAAGTTTCAATTATGCGGCCGCACTCAAGATTGTGCGGACCGCACTTCAATTGCACAGTCGCACTTAAAATTGTGCGAACCGTAGAACCATAAGTGCGGCCGCACTTCTAAAATTGCGCGATCCGCACAAGCCCATCTGCTGCCGCACCCAAAAATGTGCGGACCGCACTTCCCCCAACCTGCATACTATTTTTCTATAACTATTTGATACTTAGGATTTGAACTATAACTGATTCATGATTGCTATGTATTATAGACAATGGTTAGATCGTGGAAGAGGTGATACATCCAAAGGGAGGGGTGAACCCTCCCGAGGCCGAGGTAGGGGTACCCTACCACTCTCCGTGCAAAACGTGTTATCTAAAAAGGCAACTACATGGTGAGGTAGGGCTGCAGATCCCTCTAAGTCAAATTCATACATCCCGTCTAGGGAAGCATCAGAGCGCCACTCTGTGGAAGAACGACCTGATGCCCAATCTCAGCCACAACAATTTCCAGGGAGATACCTGCTCCGGAATGAGCCTTCCACCTCAGCAAGCACTTCTGAGGGTTCAGATGATGACAATCAGGGTTCAGAACCCTCATCTACACATGCCCCCTCCGCACCAGTCACAGTTGATGATGATGATATTTCGGATAACGGTTGGGGGGAGGGGGGAGGGGGGTGATACAAGAGATACAGGCCTGGAGAGGTCAAAGAAGATGGAAGTTTGGGAAGATAGATGTGTGAGCCTGACTGCATTCAACAGGTTCCGAGAGTGGTGGCCTCAGAGATCGCTCACACTTGAGCATCAGTTTCTTTTGAAAGACTTGGATAGGTACAATCCAAATGTGGCAAAACAGTTTCGAGAGAGAAAAAGGTGGAAATGGTTCACGCAATGCGTAGTGGATTCCAAGGAGCACTTAGTCCGGGAGTTCTACGCCAATGTGGCGCATATAAAGAAGGGGACTAAGGTGACTAAGGTGGGGAACTTGAAAGTACGATTTGAGTAGAGCACCCTGAACACTTATTTGGGGATCGAGGATATGGAGCCGGTGCAGTATTTAAAGAAGTTCGCAATGGGTGATGCAGCTCGCCCTTGGCTAGTCTCCATGACTACCACCACCATGGATCACAGCAGGGGTTACCATTCAGTGAAACACCCTCAACTTTGAAGCAAAAGGGTGGCAAACATTTGTGTGGAGTTGCATAGACCCAAGCCGGAATGAAAACAATCTCCCAGTCCCTCGGGAAGTCCTAGTTGCTTCTATCATGGCCGGGTACCCAATCAATGTGGGTACCATCATGTCGGCCAACATGTCTCTTATTGTCAAGCAGGGTGAAAACTCCTATCCATATCCCAACACTATCACAAAGTATCTCACGGATACGGGGGTGGAGCCCAAGAGCTTTGATACGAAGGTTAGGGCTAAGCAGCCATTCTCCTGGTACTCTCTGAAGGACCCAAGTAACCCGAAGAACAAGGGTAAGTCGACTACTACCGTATGCCAGTTTGATAAGCCGTCGGTGGTAGTTGCAGATTCAGCTGCCATGCCTTCCTCAGCAGTCGGGACTTCCACCGATACAACTGCCATACCTCCACCTCCTTCTTCAGGGCCATCAGTATCAGTGCCTTCCTCCTCTACTTATCCACTCTCTGCGTTGCGAGTCTCCCAAACATTGGCGAGTCTCAACAACTTGATGCAGGCAGCTACTGCAAAGCTGTCTGACCTATCTAGTGTTGTTGCAGCTCAGACTTCTACCCCAGCACCCAAGATTCCTTTGTCAGTGGAGGAAACTTTGAAGATAATATTGGAGAATCAGAAGACCATCATGGACACCTTGGTGGCACATGGGGGAGAAATTAAGGAGCTTGGGAAGCAGGTGAAGAAAATGAGGAAATCTCAGGCTTCGAGGAAATCAGTGGACAAATTGAGACGAGAGGTGACCAAGATAGAAGCCGCTGGAGATCTTCCATTTGACTTACTAATGGAGACAAATCCATCAGTACCAGTAGACCCAGCAGCACCATCAGCACCAGTGGCACCAGCTGGCTAGTCTGAGAAGCCAGACCTTGATGTCCACACAGCTGAGGCTGTGCTACAGATGTTCACCAACCCAACTACTCCCGGAGCAGAGGATGATGAGATTCAGTTGGAGGAGCCTGAGGGAGGTGAAGCTGCTATGGACATTGAGACCACATAGCGAGTCCTCTCTACTCGTTCCCTTCCTTGTTTTTATTTTGTTAAGAATTGAGGACAATGCTTATTTTTATTCAGGGGGGCGGAGTTTATTTTGATTTGACATTTGACATTGCCATGTAATAACTGATAATATTCTCTTTTTATTTTTACTTTCATTATGTACATATTCTTCACTCTCTATTGATGTATATATTCTCTTTCCCTTTCTCAGTTTGTATATTCATTTATGCTTTCAACTGTTTACTTCATAGCTTCTTTATTTTATTTTTTTAGTAGTCAATGTTTAGTCTAATAGCTTCTTATTTACTTTAATAGCTTCTTCTTAATTTAGTAGTTTCTTTTCATGTCTATGTGATCAATAAGCCTTTGGTTTTCTTAATGTCACGGTTCTTTCGAAAGGTGATCTTTGTGTGAACCGGGTGACTCTTCGCAACGATGGATGGCGTGATAACCTTCTTAAGGGATTGGGTCCGTTTTTGATGTTTAGGTAACAACAGTAGTAATAATAAATAAGAGGACCTAATTGAGTTGAACTAGAAGAGTCAAGCATGCTTTACTTGGTACCAACACACTTAACTACATGCTTATGATTAAAAATAAGTTCTTGGAAAGAAATAGCTCTAGTTAGTGACATTTTGACTCTTGTGTTTACTTAAGCAATCATCAAGTGGTTTAATTGAACCATTAGTGATTTTCAATCTCGAATATAGTTGTTGTGGGCCCTCGACTCTATCCTCTTGAACAATCTAGTTGTGTTAGAGGTGAGATGTTTTGTTGCAAGTCCAACTACTCGTGCGAATGGTCTAGAACTTGCCCCTAATGTGTTTCTAGGCGAAATTCTAAGTTTTTCTTGGCTTGAGAAATGATTGTAGGCTCTCCTTGACCCGTTTTGAAATTTTCCATGACCCACCAATGTTTTTATCCCTAGTCAACCCTTTTGAGCCTAAAACCTTTCTCATTTGATAACCATGTTATAAGCCTTTATCCGTTTTGTAGTGATCCTCTCTTGGCACCCGAGCTTTCCTTAACACTCTTGAGAAACAATTGGCTAAGCATGGAGAAAACAAAGAAGGAGAAAATGAAAGAAAGGCAAAAAGGAAAGGCAAGGTACAAAAAGAGAATATCATGTTATGAGAAATTTGAAAGTGGTATCAAGGTACAAAAAGAGAAAAGAAATGAAGAAAAGGAAAGGCAAAGAAAACGAAAGAAATATGCAAAATGAAAGTGAATAAGTTGAAGATTTGAAGGGATTCAAAGAAAAGCAAAAATGCAAAGCATGGAGAAAACAAAGAAGGAGAAAACGAATATCATGACCAAGAGAGAGTGATGTTATGTCTCTCTATTTCCCCTAAGGAAAAAGAAAATGACTCAAAGAGTCGGCAAAGCATGAGCCAAAAAGAGAAAATGAAGTGCTTAAGGAAAGATGAACTTGTTCTATTCCAACATTTCCTACCTTAGTCCAAAAGCCTTCATTACATTTCAAAAAAGCCCTACGTGATTTCATGCCGAGTGAACTTACATTAGTGGTGATTGACATGAGGGGCGAGCATATGGTACTTAAAGCTGTAATTGTGACATTCTTTTGAGAGAGATGAGCGAACTTTTCACAAATCCTTGAAGTGAGTGCTACATTCTTAAGTGAGATATTCTAACGGAGAGTAGAGGAGGAGTAGTTTGGGATCCACAATGACCTACATGAAAGAGCGAACTTCTTTGATGAGTATAGTCAACTCTTGATGCTCTAGTGTCACATTAGCACTATTTGTGCTTAAAACATCAAATCATTGCCTTGTTGATAATTCATAAGTATTGTGGGTAATTATTGGTCCCAATTGATGTGCGTTTGATTCACCTTAGATTAGCTGGAATAGTTCTTATCTTGTGGAGGTAGGAATTACCTTATTTGCTTGAGGACAAGCAAAAGCTTAAGTTTGGGGGAGTTGATAAGTGAGAATTTTGACTACTTATTAGTGCCTTTTAGCTTTCGTTTTAGTCGAAAAGTGACTAATTGTATTCCCGAAAACTGATAAAATATACTTACCTGCAGGAGTATTAGAAAATGAGCCACTACAATGAAATCCAACTGAAGGAGGAATGATCTGAACAAGGACAGAAATCAGGCACAAAAGCTCAAGTGCGGACCGCAGATTTCTATCTGCGGCCGCAGAATATGAAGGAAAATCATTAGAGCCCCAATGCAAAGTGCGGACCGCACAATTATTGTGCGGCTGTAGAAGCTAAGTAAGAGCCAAAGTTCAGAGAGTTTCATTTCAAGCTCAAGAATAAATGCGGACCGCACAATAATTGTGCGGCCGCAGAAACAGCTATGCGAGCGCACTCAGGAAATGTGCGGTCCGCAGAAGAGCCTAGTGTGGTCGCACCCAGAATTGTGCGGACCGCAGAACATGAGAGATGCGGCCGCAATCCAGAATTGTGCGGCCGCATAATCAACTCCTGTCAAGATCTGAAGAGAAGTGCGGACCACACATATAATTGTGCGGCCGCAGAACCTTCAAAAGGGCAATTTTGTCCGAAAATTCCAGCTTTGTATAAATAGACTACTTTCACGAAATTAGATGAAGTTTTGAATATTGAAAGTCCTGTAGCCGTTTTTACTTGCCTCTTTAGGCAACTTTAGCTTACTTTGATGATTTAATATTGGATTTTTATCTTTTAATCTTGTAATATGAGTTTTATCATCTTCTTTTCTTTATGTTCTTCTATACCCATTATGAGTAGCTAGATTTTTAGCTAGGGTTGTGACACAACCCTAGTATGTGAATCTAATGGGTGTTTTATTTATGGCTTGTTTATGGTTGGGTGTTTATCATTTAGCCTTGTTCTTGCCTTTAATTGTAGAATTAATGGTTGCAAACATTAGTTCATGCCTATTTGACTTGGTCTCTACTTGAGAAAGATAGACTTAGTCTAGGAAAACTTGGCTAACAAAAATTTGGGATAAAATCAAGAGATTGATAGTCCTAATTAAAGGGTTGAACCTAGAGATAGTAAAACCCGACTGGAGTATTTTATCAACTGTTTTGTTCAATACCCATTTGGACTTAAGAAAGCAAGATTGGGCAAAATTACTTTTTTACCGAGAGGTATTGAGTGGGTATTTGAGTGTTGATTACTATAATACACCCCGACCAACAAAACAAGTTATATATTTGAAAACCATCCAAAAACAATATTCTCTAGTTTTATATCTTTAGAATTGTAATACTTAACATAATTTTAGAAGTAAAAATAAAACCCTATTTGTGAAAGTTCAACCAAGATACTTCACGTGCTTTATCCAAATATATACCACTAATCCCATCTAAGCTCCCTGTAGATTCGATCCCGACTCCTTGTTGGGTATTATTATTGTAATCGACCGTTTCACAATCCCGAATAGAGGTGTGACTTGGACGAGATCAACCTTCAGATATGTTAACCAAATGGGGTAGGGAGTGATAATCTTCCCTATACTACAGAAAGGTAAATCAAGGTACATCAAAATTGTATTGTCTAAGAAGACTTCGATCCAATGTAAAGTCGTTCTTCTTTTGTTTCATCCTGAATGAAGGAAATTGGAGCTTATCCATATCAACCTCCCCTCTAGCCTCCCTTGGGAGGTGTTGAAAGGTTGTATACAGGTTATGGCGCTACAATTCAGACCCTAGTTAAATAAGTTGTCCGCCACTTTGTTGCCTTCCCTGTAGCAGTGCTTTACCTTTGTCTCCTCAAATAGCTCTATCTTGCTTCTAATGTCTTGCACCTCATTTTGTAAACTCAAGGGAATACTAGTTGTGTTTGTTAACCATTGGACCAACATCAGAGAATCACTTTCTATTTCAAGTTTCTTTACGTTTTGATCAATGCACCATTCAATTACAGCTTTTAATGCAAGAGTTTCTGCAGTGTTCTTAGTCACTATACCCAGGGGCATTGCATAGGCAATAATCATCTCCCCTTTTTCATTCCTGACAATGCCACCACCACCACTAGGACCTGGATTACCTTTTGGAGCAGCCATCAGAGTTCAACTTCATCCAACCATTAGAGGGAGGATTCCATTTTATAGCAATGTAGCTGAACACATGTCCAGCCTTGTCAACAAGCTCAAAGAAATGATTCCATCTCATAAAAGAGGGAATTCTAGAGAATTGCTTATCTACGATTATGTTGATCTGTTGAGAGATGCTCAAGATGATTCTGTTACAAGACATTCTCCCCCTTCAAATCTACTAGTACACTATGCTTTCCAAATTTTCCAAATAATAATACCTGGAAGGATTTGGAATCATTTTATGAAGAGGATTTTGATATTTTTCTAACCACCATGTGATGACTATTTGTCTGATGTTCCTCTGTTCCCTCCTAATTCCTAAAATCTGATTAAAGAACTTCCAGACATCTTGTGCTATTCTGCCATGAATAAACAAATGCTCCTCATCCTCCTGACTTAAATTGATACAGGAAGAACACTTCGAGGGAAATTGAACTCCAAATCTACCCATATTGGCATCTACAGATATTTTATGCTTGATAATCTCCATAAGAAAAAGGATACTTTAAAAGGTCTCTTCATGTGCCACATCATCTTGTTTATCAAATAAGTACCATTCTTTTCTCTTAGATTGTTCCATACAGAGTTACAATTGAATCTCCCATCTATTGAAATAGTCCATATTGGCTGATCGTTTAGAGTGGAAGAGCCAATGTTAACTTCCATGATTTGATGAACAATATGTAAAGGGAGTTGTTAACTGAGCTTTGAAATATTCCACTCTCCATTTTCAATATATGTAGAAACATGAATTTTGATAGATCTTGATACTTCTCCAAACTGAGCCAGAGCTCCAAAGCCAGACCAGTTATCCCACAAAAAGTTGGAATTATCCATTTTGTAGCCACTGAATGAGTTTTTTGAGAATATTTAGCTCTCGTAAAATCAGTCCATAATGACTCCTTGGTCCTAAACATCCACCACAGTTTTGCTCCAAAAGTATTTGAGATATCCTGGAGCCTTCTAATCCCAATAACACCCTCATTAGTAGGCAGACAAAGATTCTTCCAAGATGTCTAGTGATGCTTCTGATTTCCTTCTCTGCTCCCCCAAAAGAAATTAGCGAATACCTTCTCAATTTGAGTTAGAACTCTCTTGGGTGGTTGGCATATTGATAGAAGGTGTAGAGGAATTGCAGTTAAAATATGACTAATAAGCACTTTCTTTCCACCTGATGATAACAAATTACTATGCCAAGATCCCACTCGTTGAATAATTTTAGTAGCCATCTCTGTGAAGAATTAGACTTTTTTCCTACCGTAGAACAATGGGCATCCCGAGTAAGTAATTGGGAATTCCTTCTCTTGAAACTCTAGTATCCTTGCTACTATGTTCTTTCTTCTTTGCGAGATATACTTGTCCATTAAGAAACAACTTTTTCCTTTATTTATGAGTTAACCAGAGTTCTTCTCATATCTCGTCAGAGTCTCTTGAATCAGTTGTAATATCGCTATTTTCCCTGAGCAAAAAATAATAACATTGTCAGCATAGATGATTGATCCTCGGTCTATTTGATTGCATGCTGAAGCTAATGAACCTTGGATTATCATAGAGATTATTTAACATTCTAGAAAGTACTTCAACAACAATTATGAATAAAGAAGGTGATATAGGGTCTCCCTGTTTGACTCCTCTGTGGGATTTGAAGAATCCATGTCTCCTGCCATTAAAGATAATAGAATACCAGTTATTAGATAGGAGATTCCAAAATGATATGGATCAATTTCTCATCGAAGCCCATTTTCCTCATAATAGAGCCCAAAAAATGCCAAGATAGCCTGTCATAAGCTTTGTTCATATCAAGTTTGACTATGACATTGCCTCATTTAGTAGGTTTTCTTATTTTGTGAATAATTTTCTGAGCCAGCAAAATATTTTCCCCAATATCTCTTCCTTTTATGAAGCCACTTTGATTGTGTGAGATAATCTTAGGAAGCAGCCTAGACAATCTATCATTCATCACCTTTGAAACCATCTTCTGAGTGACATTACTGAGACTAATAGGTCTGAAATTCGAGAATGCTTGAGGATAATCTGTTTTAGGTATGAGAACCAGACAAGTACTGGTAAAAAATCTAGGCATTTGATCCCCATTAAACACTGCTATAACTAGTTTTACCATATCCTCTCCAATAATACTCCAAGTTCGCTGGAAGAATAAACTGTTAAAATCATCAGGGCCAGCAACACTATTGGAATTTATATAAAAAATGGCATCTCTAACCTCTTCATGAGTTGGCTCTGCTATAAGCATAATATTATCTTCTTCACTAATCAATGTAGGGATGCAACTCATAATACTCAAATCAATATTCAGGTTGTCACCTGTAAATAGGTCTTGATAGAAATTAATAGCAGTAGAAGTAATTTCATCTCTCCCCTCTGAGCCACCGACCATCCACATTAATTCTATGAATGTTTAGCAACTTCCTTTTGCCTCTGACAACAGTATGGAAATACTTAGTATTTTCATCACCCTCTAGTTGCCATTTGAGAATAGCCTTTTATTTCCAGAAAGACTCAATCAATTTATGATGAACAATCAATTCAACTTTAGCTTTGTTGAGATTCATTCTATCATCATTGTGTAAATAAATTCTGTAAGCCTCCTCACATTGGTTAATATTTTTTTTCAAGATGTTGTGTCTTGACAAAAATATCACCAACTTTGTTTTTAGACCAATCACTTACAGCTTTGCTTTTTTTTTTTTAAATTCTATTGAACCACCCAGAAGATATTGCCAGACATCTCTGTTTCCTAATTTTGACGAACAATATCAATAAAGTCATCTTGATCCGCCCAAAAATTCAAAAACTTGAAGTACTTGATGTAGTTATCTATATCATTCTCTGCAGTCATCAATAATGGCAGTGATCAGATTTGATTCTTGTTAGGTGTTGAATAGTAGTTTTAGAAAAACATGCATCCCATTCATCGTTTGAAACCAACCTATCTAATCTTTTTCAAATAATATCTCTCTCTTTTCTTTCATTACACCAGGTGAAAGCTTGCCCAGTATAGCCTATATCCACTAAATCACAATCCTACAAACATTTAAAAAAAGGAAGACTTTTGGATAATTTGTGAGGGATGCCACCCAACTTTTCATCGATGCTCAGAATATTGTTAAAATCTCCTATAACAGCCCAGGGATTAGAGATGGTTGAGGGCAAAAGTCTCATATATTCCCATAAATCTTCCCTTCCCGCTGCTTTGGATTTTTCATATACAACCAAGATAAATATATCCTTACCAGGATTACTAGGAGTAATTTTGCACGTAACCAACTTTTCATGATTTGCAAAGACATTGCAGTTCAATTCAGATCTCCAGAAGACCCAAATCTTATTACTACTATTTGTAAAACTACCATGCATACCCATCATATTTTTGTAGAAATTAATGTAGTATCCTGCATAAAAGGTTCCTGTACAGCCACAAAAGATACTTTATGGTATTTGATCAAGTACACTAGCCTTTCACTAGATGCCTGGGATTTCATTCCCCTAATATTCCAATTAAGAAGCTTAATCATTGATAGAAATATTAGGGGTTGTTTGTAATGTTTTATTTTGATTCCTAGTAATATGAGATTCTCTGTTCTTTCCATTTCCCTTCTTCTTTGTTGCTTTCCTTGGTGACAACCTATTTTTCTTACAAGCTTTGTCAATAGACTTCTGGGGTCCCTTGGCTTTTGTGTTTGATTTTTTCCACAAACAGCCTGTGTCAATAACTCTGTTTCCTCATCAGTAGTATCTTCTTCAATAGAATCATCTGCCGATTCCTCCTCGTCAGTGGTGGTATTGTCTGTCCATTCATCAGGAGGTTCTTTCTCACTCGAAGTGGTGTTTTATTTTTTAGGTTCTTTGAATGACCCTTCTCCATCATTCGTATGTCTCTGATGTTCCTCCTCATTTCTTAAAGCTTCAAACTTGTTACCATAGATAATATTTTCCTTTGCTACCTGAGTATGTTTCCTTGAACTTGAGTTCTTATGCGGCTTTGTCTTCTATAGTTCCTCTTCCTCATGTCTTTTTTTGGATCTTGGAATAGAACTACTTGAAGAGCTTTCGGATTTTCTATTGGCATGTTCACTCTTCCTCCAGTTATCAAGTTCTTTTGCGCATCTTGGTTATGAACTGTTGGTTGTGTATTACTGCTAGATGCGAGCTTTGATTTGTCATGATTCTCTACTGTAGTTATCCCCTGCTTTGAATTGGATTCTGTATTTTATTCAATAGGTGTGATATCCATATTAGGATGTGGTTTATCAATACCAAATATGGCACCAGTTGGCTTGTATGCATTCTTTGGCGATTCACTTCTTCCTCTTTTATGAATATTATTGATTCCTTCATTATTTTGTATGCTCTGCCCCTTTGAACCTGTTGAGTATCACCAACTTATTTCACTTTAGAGTGTTCTGCTCCTTTTCTTTATTATCCTTGGGCTTCTGTCGTGCTTCGTCCATTTGATCCTTTGTTTCATTATTTTCCTTTTCTAATCTTCTACATTGATTAACTGAGTGCCCAAAAAGTTTACCGTGAGTACAATACTTCGGCACCCTTTCATATTCAAACTTCTGCTCATGACCTTGTAGAGTATTAGTAGCATTTCCTTGACCAACAAAGACATGGTTCAGCCTTGGTTTAGTCAGATCAATTTTGCACTCGCACTTTTGCCATACTAGATCTAGTCCTTCCCTTAGTAGCAACATCAATTGCCAGCGGGGTTCCAATGGGCCTCAAAATTTGTTTTACATAGTGTCAAGTGTGTAAATGGAAAGGAAGTTTTGGCAAAAGAACCCATACCGTAGTTATTGGAATGTCCTCTTCAGGTGTGAAATCATGGGTCCATCTGCTTAGCCACATTGGTTGACCCTCAATCTCGATGACATGCTTGAAGTAAACCGTTTTGAAGTCTTTTTCATTATAAATATCGATGAAAACTTTTTTGTTGTCATAAACCCTGATTTTAATTGAACCCTTCATTGTGATGCTTTCTTTGACAATAGCTCGAATTGTTTCAACTTGAGGTCGGATCTTCAAGAATCTCCCATTAATGGTGTATTTGCATTCATAAGCCATTATGCCATAGTAATCTTCAGCATCAAAAATGACCGATGGCATCCCGTTATGGGTGGTGATTTCAGCCTTTACAGATTGTCGCTGGCGGACGGAGCAAGGATGCGATCCAGCCACAACAGTAAGGTAATTGGTTTTGGGTGGAATTAACTCACTGGGTGGTGTCGCCATACTTAAAGGATCAGGTGGCTGGCCTGGACGCGCCAGCGCGAGCCCGGGCATCCTCTCCATGAGGCTGCACGTGAGGTTCCAGTCGATGTGATTTGGGAGAGTAGAGTTACCATTAGAGATAGAGAGAGAAAGTTAATATTGCATTAAAAATAGGGGTATAATCATTTTAACAAATATGTGGACAAACGTGCCGTTAAGGTATAGCGCATTCAACACATGCGTTATATATAAATTGGTCATCAGTTGGTTTTTTCACCTATTTTTGTGCTTTGAGTCCAAAAAAATAATATTTTGGTTCTGGACTCTTACGTTGTAGTCACGAGGCCATTATTAATTTATTATTATTACTTTTACTTTGATTCCAATAATGACAAGATTTTCACAAGAAATTATCTTCCTCTTATGGTTTCAAGGCTCGTTTGATCTCTATTTTCTCCTCATGCACACATTCAAGTATAATCTTATCTATGTCAGTTCATCCGTCACATCAAACACTGAATTGACTACCTTGTCCTTTATCTACATTTTTGTGTAACTCATTCAAGTATGACCTTATCTATGTCATTTCATCCTTCACATCAAATATTGAATAGACTATTCTGTCATTTTTCTACATTTTGTGTAACTCCAAACAAAAAACATAGCGCCAATGAAAGTGTAATGATCAAGCCAGTCATTTTAAGTTTTAGAATCATATTCTCTTATTGAGATTTCTCAAAGGTTCATTTAGTAATTTGTGACTTACTCGTATAGGTGGTTTGGGTCCCGAAGGGTTCGAGAGCATTTTGAAACACTTGATTTGGATCTTGAAGCCTTAAAGTTTATAGAGTTTTCCAAGGTAAACAATTTGTGTTACTATGCTTAGAATCATGATTTCAAGCTTCTAAAAGTTCGTATGATAATTTTGGACTTGTACATATATCCGGATTAGGACCCGAGGGGTTTGGGTGTATTTCCCCACCATTGCATGAAAATTAAAACTTTAAAAATTCTTTAGTTGATTTGAGTTGTCGATATGATAATAGTGTTTTGCTATGTGTTTTGAGCCTTTGGTTAAGTCTATATTTGTGGACTTGTTGGGATAGTGGAAGGATCTGAGGGGCGCTCGGGTGAGTTTCGGGCTGTTCGCGGGAGGTTTTTAAGGCAAAAACGAGCAAACCAAGCCATAAATTGCACCAACAACAATTTCAGTTATTTTCTATAATTCAGTCATTTTTCATCACTTGTATAAATAGTTACATTTCATATAGAGTTTATTTATCATTTTGGGTGCTAGAGAGCTCGGACTGAGGTTACTTTAGGGGATTTTCATCGACTTCTTTGGGATACATAATCCTAAATCGAATATATGATTATTACATGAATCTACCTTTGATTTTGCCTTAGAATCAAGAAATTCAAAGAGAGAAGGAAATTTTGAACCAAAACCTAAGAAAGTAAATTTTAAGGTTTTCAACACCAATTTGGACTTGAATTTAGAAATAAATCACATATTTGGTCTGGAGAGGTTATGGTTCATCGGAACATGACTCTCGTTTCAGGTTTTGACCATGTGAGCCTAGGGTTGACTTTTGCTAACTTTTGTTAACTTTGATCTAGGGCTAGAATTAAATTATGGGAATAATTTCTAAAGCCTTATTTGACCTTGTTAAGCAGTTTTTTTGGCTAGATTGTGAATGTTTGGAGGGCATAGTGAAAGAAAAACGTATTCTTGAAGCTTGACGATTGATTGAAAAAGGTAAGTATCTTTCTTAACCTCGATTAGAGAGAATTTTTCCTAAAATGGACTTATTTGTTAGATTCTATGTGGTTGGAGGTAACATATATACGAGGTGACGAGCATATATACGAATGCTAAGGTTTACTCATTCTCAAAGTAGTTCTTAGGCTTTATTATGCATTGTTTTGCTACATACCTTTACTTGTTGGATATTTTTACTTGTTATATGACTACTTGAGCATCTTATTCATGCAAGGATAATATTATAGGCATCCTTCATATGCTAGTTTAATATAATAAATTTTATGTACTTATTTTACATGGTAGAACTGCATAATCATACATAATTTTATATATGAACTTTGATAGCATATATATCTTATTCCTATTACTTACTTGAGATTGTTGAGAGTCATTGAGCTGTTAGGGCATGTGGACTCACGCTCATGTTGAGGTATCAGGTAGGGAATTTTATACATGTTACTCTAGGGCGTATGGATTTAGGTTCCTATTGCGTGTGGATATGGAATAGTCACTCATTAATTGCCCTCCCATGTTTCTCTCCTTGTGGCATACGCGTATGTTTGACTATGATATCACTTAATGAGTTTCAGCATAAAGGTGGAAGCTTTATCTGTTTAAACGAATCCTCTATGCCTATTCATGCATTTTTATATGCTTCTCTATTCATATTATCCATATATGCTGATTTAATGGCTCTGTTTCATGCCTTGGACTTGATTAGTTGAGATAGGTTTTACCATATTACATGCTTTATTTGTGCATACCTTTCTATACTTTTTTGTGCTTTCTTCTTGTTGTTGTGTTGTATATGAATTGCACGGGTAATATAAAAGAGTATCTTTGACCAAACTGTTGCCTCTACTTTATTGAAGCCGGTCAAGGTGCTTACTATGTATTAAGATCGGTGTACTCGTACTACACTTCTGTATATTTTTAATAAGGTTCTGCGCTTGATACTAGTTCGATCCAGTAGACTATATAGAATTGCTTTTGTGAGAATGCAGGAAAGAAAAATTAATTTGTTAGCAGTTATACAATTAGACAAATATATAACATATATTCTACTCCTACTATATATGGGACTAGGGCATATTCTACTCCTACTACATAAGGGACTAGGATTATATATACATAACTATCTAACACTCCTCCTCAAGCCGGTACATACAAATCATATGTACCTAGCTTGTTACTTATGTAACTAATACGAGAACCAGTGAGGGACTTGGTTAAAATATTTACAAGTTGATCATTCGACATCACTACGAGTCATACCAAACACCTGGATAACTGTGTTGAACTTACCAAACCAAACTCGAGAAAACTGCTCTAGACCATAAAGTGACCGGCGCAAGCGACATATAAGGCCACTAGACTCCCTCTAAGCAACAAAACCAGGTGGTTGCTAATAAACAGAAGTTGGCCAAAAATTTGCCGGAGAAATTTGAAAATAGTGAGACTAAATCAAATTCCACACTACAAAATAGGTTCTAAAATACCACCAGAAAACAGTAACTTTTTTGGAAATTACTGTTTACTCCGGAATTCACCGTTCACGATAGGAAAAGTGCATTATTCACTCTGAAAAAATAAAGGTTGTTAGAATTTGATATAATTTATATGGGTAGGTTCATAATCACTGGACGAGTATGTTTTCCTGAAGAAGTTCTGTCAAAAAGTGACCAGAATGGCTCACGCGCCGAAAAAGTTACTGTAGTGTATCGAAAAATTCCAAAGTTCTCGGAATCTGTAGGAAATTATACTGGTGGATTCAGAATCACCCCATGAAACAACTTTCCTAAAGAAATTTTGGAAAATTCTGACTAGAAAGTGCTCCACGCACCGACACGTGTGTCAGACGCGCTCGCTGGAACCCTAGTTCTAGCGGCGCGTGGAGGCGTGTGAAGGACTTTCTGCCAGAGCGATTGACTGGGATTTTTTCATGTGACTTTCCCAAAAAGGATGGTAGTGTTGGTTTTCGTACAACACTTACCAATGAGAAGATAACGCAAATCAATATTGAGTCGTCAATCAAAAAGACACACGGTGACTGGGTTTTCTGTTCCGATTGGACTTGGATGTCTGGGGTTTGGTCGCATAAGAGTTTTGGATCTGATGGTGGTACTGGTATACGCACAGTACCACTGTAGCAGTGCTGAATTCTGGAAAAAAGATGAAGTTGCCGGAAAATTGTACGGTGAAAAGATCTTTCTTCCTGGATGTCATTTGAATGATACACAATGATAATTTTCTCACTGAAGCTCTGATACCATATGAGAATATACGGGAGAAAAGTCTATTTTTTAAAAATAATACAATGAGCCCTATATATAATATATATTCTACTCCTACTACATATGAGACTAGGACATATTCTACTCCTACTACATATGGGACTAGGATTATTTACATATAACTATATAACAGCTTTATTAGAGACTCAAGGTAGACATTCTTGTCAATTTATCGTTCCTTGGACTCACCTTCCATTATCTATAGGTTGACATTGGATTTATTTCATCCGGACAGTACGTGTACGTTGTCTCAGACATATATATTATGACTCAGTTTTAGTAGCTCATGACACCGTGACAGCAGTACCTATGGGTATTTTGGTTATTTTTGTACTTATACTATCAGCTTTAGACTAATGTTACATCATTATCTCTATTTTAGATGTTATTGTTGCTTTATAATATTTGAACTTGTGGTTTATGCTTATTAGTTTGCCTAGTGAGTTGGTTTAGGTGATATTACGATCTTAATGATATTTTGGATCGCGATAAAGTGGTATTAGAGCCCTAGGTTTCATAGGTCTCACGAGTCATGAGTATGTCTAGTAGAATCTTGTTGGGTACTGAGACGTCTGTACTTATCTCTGATAGGCTTTAGGGTATTAGGAAACTTCTCTTTCATTATTTCCTTATCGTGAGTCTTTTGTTTCATCTTGAAGTTTGAATATTTTTATTCCTACTTTTCGTTTGTATGCGTGATGAGAACACGTTTCTCGGCTTTGGCCTCAGAAGCCCGCGATGATGCAAATAAGGTGTAAGATATTTTCCCCTCGAGCTACATCTTCATAGTTAATTGTTCAGAGATTAAGCGAGTGCCTGCACATTCATGAAGAGTATTAGAGGGTAATGTTGCAAAATTAACTTGGTACAGTTAGTAGAAGTTAAGTCTTAGTGTTAAGTTTGAAGATTTCATTTGGAATATATGGGCATAATGAGAAGGATCGATTGATCTCATACAGAATAATGGTCATGGTGAGGTTACTACGAGACTTAAGGTGTGGTCAAGGACATGTAATGTTATCTCCTGTGACGAGGTTGGAAGTTGTACGACTTCTTATGAAGAGTTTCCACATATTCAAGTAGAATAGATGTATTTCAGCAAGGGAGTAGAACAATTCGACCAAGTTGACACAATTATCACAAGATAAGTGTTCATTTGACGGGTGCCATGAGATATGTTATGTCTAGTATCACGTGAGCTTCCGAGAGGTACAAGTTGTATACCAGTGTGCAAACATGGTAGTTGAGCGAGATCAAGAGACCTAAGGTCTCAATGATCGACATGGCTTTAAACCAAGAGGTGGATTCTATATTTGACAATTGGTCCTTAGGAAAATGTGTTATTACAGTCCAAAGACTAAGGGACACTTAAAGATTAGTTATAGCTTATGAAGGGTGATATTAAGGTCATGTTGGGTTTGGATTTGCCGAATACATGATGTGCTATGCTTAAGTAATATACCAAAGTTGAAAGGAAGAATTGGCTCGATTGCCTAAGGGTAAGTTACTTCCTTTGGATATTATGTGCAACTAGACATAGGTTGTTCGGCATGTTTGGTTATACTTCAAGATATCTGAGTAGATTTATCGACTCTCATCATGGATCTAATGGTTATCGAGTTCCAGAAGTGTTACTTGAGGATTGTCAATATTTCACTTGCTTGGGGATTTGAGACTAACATTAGTCTGGATATGCCTCATAAGTCTCGTTATATTCCTTTTTATGTATTTGCACCTATTGAAAATTCTATACTTATTGATCGGGTCTATAGGTCTTTTGTGGTTACTATTAATGGGTATGACATGTTGGTTGATCTCTTCCTATTGGATATGATCGACTTTGAGTCAATGCTTGGTATGGGTTGATTGTCCACATACCAAGCTATATTGGATTGTCATGCTAAGACAATCGTATTCACGATGCCGAGTTTGCCTAAATTGGAACTGAGGGGGACACTTACTCACTCCACAAGTAAGGTGGTTTAGTTCTTGAAGGCACAGTGTTTGGTTGAGAAGGGATGTTTAGTCTACCTAGATTTCATTCGGGATACCAATACAGAGACTCCTACCATTGATTCAGTATCTGTTGTAAGGGATTTTATGGATGTATTTCCTATATACCTACTAGGTATGCCTCTAGATATGGATATTAAATTTGGTATTAATTTGGTATCGGACACTTAGCCCATATCTATTCTACTATATCGTATGGCTCTAGCTAAATTGAAGAGCAATTATAAGGTTTTCTCGAGAATAGATTCATTAGGTCGAGTGTTTCCTCTTGGGATACATTAGTGTTGTTTATGAAGAAATACGACAATACTATATGGATGTGCATTGATTATCGGCAGTTGAATAAGGTTACCATAAAGAGCAAGTATCTATTACCTCATATTAATAATTTATTTGATCAACTTCAAGGTACTAAGGCATTCTCTAAGATTGACTTGAGATCGGGTTACCATCAGGTAAAGAGAGATTCGGATATCCTACGATAGCTTTTAGACTCGTTATAATCATTATGAGTTCTTTATGATGTATTTTGGTTTAACTAATGCTCCAGTGGCATTCATGGATTTGATGAATCTAGTGTTCAAGTGTAACGACCCAGCTGATCATTTTGTGTATTTGAGTCCAGTTCCTCTATTTGATTCTTCCCGTATGTGTGTTTGTTATTTCGTGACTTATAGAATTGGTTAGTTTGGCTTTATAAAGGTTTGAGAGTGATTAGAGGCATTTAGTCTCATTTTGGAACCTTAAGCTGTTAAGAGTTTACAAAAGTTTGACTTTAGAGTAGACGGTCTTGGATTGGTAATTTCATGGTTCCAATAGGTTCATACGATGATTTTGGACTTAGGAGTATCCTCGGATTGGGATTCGGAGGTTCCTAGAAAATTTTGATCCTATTTGCTACAAGTTGGTAATTTGAAGGTTTGGAGAGTTTATAGATTCCGGAAGTTGACTTTGGGGTCATCAGGTTCTAAATGGTATTTCGGAAATTTGGATAGGTTTATTAGGTTGATTGAAATTTATACGCAAAGTTTGGTTAGAGTCCAAAATGTTTAGGCATGATTCAGATGTGTTTATTTAAGTTAGGAAGTTTGGAAGGTAAGAGGTGGATTTTTATTGCATGTTCTTGGCTTTAATGTTAATCATGGTGTTTTGTGTTTTGGAAAGGTTTGGGTCAGGTATTGGGACTTGTTGGTATGATTGGATGGGGTCTCGAGAGGCTCGGGTGTGTTTCAGATTGGTTTCGAACTATTTGGGAATTGTTTGGTAGTTCTCGTTCTGGTACATTGCACCTACGGAAGTTTAGGCGCAGCTGCGAGGTTGCTGTTGCGACTAGTCTATCGCATCTACGGAGTTGAGTTGACTCGGGGAGTTTTCGCTTCCACGGAGGGGGACCGCAGGTGCAAAGGCATACCTGCAGAGATTGTAAGCATGCCTACAATGATTGGCAGGCCTGGGACATCTGCGCACCTGCGAAGGAAGTGGACGCACCTGCGGAGTCGCAGATGTGACGCATGGGCTGAGAATGCAAATGGTTGGCAGCATTAGTGAGGCTCCCAAATGCGATCCTGTGACCGTAGAAGCGGTGTCGTAGATGCTTCCCCTTTGTCCTTAGATGCAGTATTGTTGGCAGATATTATATTTTTGAAGGTTTAGCTCATTTTTCATTATTTTGATATTTGGAGCTGGGTAAGCAGCGACATTTGAGGAGGTTCTCATCACTACTTTGTGGGTAAGTGATTTCCACTTGGATCTAACTATATATCTTGAATTTCTACCGATTTATACATTTTAATAATGAGATTTTGGAGGAAACATTGGGAGTTTTGTCTACAACTTAAGAGGATAAAATTTGGGGAGTTGAGGGTCGATTTGGACATGGAGTATTGATTTGGTTCGTTTCAGGTAAATATCTTACCTAATCTTGTGTTAGGAAATACCCCTTAGGATGTGACCTTATTTGGCTAATTGAATGTGTGAAAAGTGACGTATATGCGAGGTGACAAGCGTGTATATAGGTGCTATGCATGATTTAGACCGGCTTGGACTTATGCTTCCAGTATGCCTTGTTTGGACTGTGTACTTCCTATGATTCCTATTTTGATCATTTGTATGATTACGTGAACTCATTGAATTATGTTAGAGACCATATGTAGGCTTTGATATCTTGTTGAGTATGATTCTTGTTATTGTATGGCATACCCGCCTAATCCAAGTTGTAGTTGTACACCCTGTACATGCATACATCTTAGCATGCTATTTTTCTCAGTCAATGAGTATGTGATTGGATAGTTGTTGTTTGTATACATATATTCTTGTATGTGTTTTCTGTGATATAGACTAGTTCGGGAGCACGTGAGTTGTTCGTGCTGATGATGTGATTATGGCATGTGGATTGTTCGTGTAGCGTGTGGATAAGGATCCATTCTTCTAGGGTCGTCCAGTCATGTTTCTCCTTGATGACGTACACGTGGATTATGGAAACTTATCAGTGTTTGGACTTTGTGTATGTTCTCTAAATGCAAGCTTCTTTGATGAACACATATGCTTACTGCATATCTTCTCTATATGCTAGCCTCAGAATGTATACATGTCGTTTATACATATTTTTTCTATATGCTAATTTTAATTGATAACATGATCCGCGGTACATATCTTCTCTATATGTCAAATCTATGTAACTTGACTTGTTATTCTGGCATATCTCCTCTATATGCTAAATTGTCAGCTTGATTTCGAGCTTGTGCATATCCTCTCTATGTGCACCATTGGTTTTATATGCACTTTATGCATAGATTCGTGTACTGTTACTGTGTACATATATATTCATGAATTGTACAGATTTGATTAGTGAATATCATTGACCACTCTCGCCACTACTTCACCGAGGATAGTCATGATACTTACCGAGTTTATTGGTTCGTTTGTACTCATGCTACACTCTGTACTTAATTGTACTAATTCAGGTATGGGACCTAGTTGATGTTTAGCATGGTATCTGTTGCTGTTGAGACTAGTGTTTTAAAAGGCGTGGGCGTAAGGCGAGACATTTTGCATATGCCTTAGTGAGGCGTAAGCTCCAAGGCATATCTATATATAATTATAGTAAAGAATAAAATTTTCTATATGGAGAAATAAAATAATGATTAACATGCAATTTGAACTTTGAACTTGCTGCTATGGAGGAGAAAGTTTTCTTTGTATTTGCAAAAATAATTGAATGCTCGTTGCTTTTGGGAGATAGTAGCAGATTAGCACAATATAAAGAATTGGAAATGACCATAAATTAGGGCTTCTAGCAATAAAAAAAGGTCTTAACTTTTAAACATAATATTTCAGTTCTTTTTTAAAACATTTGAGTAATTACAAGCTGATTTTTGAGAATTTGGATATTATATTAAGGACCTATTCAACAAATTTTATTTGAATTTGAAAAAGTCTCTTGGGCTTATGTCTCATTACAAAAATGCCCCTCAACGCCCGATCGTATGCCCCGAATTGCTGGGCATACGCCTCTTGAGACTTTCGCCCCCACCACCGCCATGGGGCATTTTCAGTGTGCCTCGCCCTAGGGCTCCCAAAAATGCATTTTAAAACAGTGGTTAAGACACGAGGTAGAGCTGCATCCCGATCGCAGTCACTGGCATCTATTTATATCTTTTATTACTGTAATTGCTTCAAACAATATATTGTATTAGCAGACTTGTATATGTATTATAGCCCATGACTTAGTATTACCATTTACTGGAGATTTGTTGTATTGATTTAATATTTATATATACCTATTCGACTCTTAGACTCATTTATTGCTGCATTGTTATAACTTTCTGCTATTGTTTTATGATTGACTTGCCTAGCAAGTGGGTTAGGCACCATCACGGCCAGTGTGGGTTTTGGTTCTTGATAGCTTGCTATCAGAGTCCTAGGTTGCTTAGGTCTAACGATTCACGAGTAAGTCTAGTAGAGTCTTGCGGATCGGTACAGAGACATCTGTACTTATCTTCTAGAGGCTACGGGACTGTTAGGAAAGCTTCTTTTTCTTTCATTCTCTATAGTGCGGATAATGTTATTCTAAAGTTTGAATCTTTGTTGTTATATTCTCTCACAGTGGTGAGGACACATTCTTCTGGAGTAGCTGAGCATGCGTCAATACCCCATGCCAGAGCCGCGAGAGGCCTGGCCGAGGGAGGGGAAGGGGTGGAGCAGCCATTGTGGAGCCACCAGTAGCTCCCGTTTAGGACCAGAATCCAAATCATGTCGAGTAGATAGGACAAGCTCAGGCACCTGAGGGACCTATTGCTACACCTGGACTACATGAGACTTTTGCTCATATCCTGAGCGTGTATGAGAGTTTGACTTAGGCAGGTATAATTTTGGTTGCATCAGCTACCTCACATGCTCAGGAAAGAGACCAGACTCCCACTGCACGTACACCAGAGCAGCTGACTCATGGTTATCAGACATCGAGGGTTCTGCCGGTGCAGCCATTCATTGTAGTGCAGCCCTAAATTTGGCCAACTTTGACTGCTGAGGAGTAGAAGAGGCTGGAGAGATTTTAGAGATTTCATCATCCTCACTTTAGTGGAGAGACTACTGAGGATGCATATGGTTTTATTGAATAATGTCATTGAATACTGTGTAGTTTGGGTTTGGTGGACTTAAACGGGGTTGATTTCATCACTTTTCAGCTGACAGGGCCAGCTTACAGATGGTGGAAGACCTATGAGTTGAGTAGGCCAGCTAGCACATCACCACTCACCTAGTCTTAGTTCTCAGTTATCTTATTGGAGACGTTCATTGCATAGACTTGCATAGATGAGATGCACATTGAGTTTTAGCATTTACGCTAGGAGGGTATAACCATGACTCATTAAGAGATGAGGTTCATGAAGTTGGCACATCATCTATATTCTTGATACCTACTGAGAGGGAAAGTGCTAGGAGGTTCATTGAGGGATTCAATTTTGGTATTTGTTATGTGATGGCCCTAGAGGTCGAGACTGATACTACTTTTTATCAGGTTTTAGAGATTGCCAGGAGCTTAGAGCATATTCGCAGGCAGGAGAGAGAGAAGTGAGAAGCCAAGAGGGCCCGTGGGTTAGGTGGTTTTGGTAGTACCTCATCTAGAGGCCAGTGACATCACAACAGAGGTCGTCCTTTCAGGCATGTTCAGTCATCCCATCAGGTTCATCGTGGTTCTTCATCAGCTATAGTTCATACATTGCTCGCCCAGGCCAGTCATCTTCTAATGCACTACCAGCGCATATATCATGCTACATCTATTCAGGGTTCTTCGAGTGGACATTCAGGTCCTCAGGGATAGTCAAAGAGTCAGCAACCTCACCCGAGGAGGGGTTGTTTCGAGTATGGATACTTGAGTTATCTCAAGAGGGATTTCCACAGACTTCTAAGCAATGTACCACGCCAGGGCACCCAGTCCATGATTCTGGTGGAAACAACTTCACCACCCATAAAACCATCAAGAGGTGGAACCCAGTCTGTTCAAGGCCATCCTAGAGGGGGGGGAGGTCATTCAGGTAGTGGGAATTATGCATTCTCAAGCAGGCTAGAGGATATTACTTCAGACCCTGTATCACATTTATTATTTCAGTGTGCCACATGGATGCTTCAGTATTATTTGACCCTGATTCCACTTATTCTTATGTGTCATCATAGTTTGCTCCTTATTTGGATATGCTTCGTGGTTTCCTTGCTATCCTTGTTTGTGTGTCTACCCGTGTTGGTGATTCTATTATAGTAATTGTGTATCGGTCTTGTGTGGTTACCATTGGGGGTTATGAGACTAGAGTTAATCTTTTATTGCTTAATAAGGTGATCTTAGGTATGGATTGTTTATCTCGTTATCATGCTATTATTGATTGTTTATCTCGTTATCATGTTATTCTTGATTGCCATGCTAAGACTATGAAGTTGGCTATGCCGGGGTTTCTGAGGTTGGATTGGAGGGCTTTTTTGGGTCACATTCCTTGTAGAGTAATTTCTTTTCTGAAGGCTCAATATATAGCTGAGAAGGGATGTTTGGCGTATCTAGCTTTTGTAAGGGATGTTAGTGCTGCTACTCATACTATTAGTCAATCCAGTGGTGAATAAGTTTCCAGATGTGTTCCTTGCAGACTTACTAGGTATGCCACCTAATAGGGATATTCATTTTGGCATTGATTTGGTGCCGGACATGCAGCTCATATCCATTCCACCATATCGCATGGCCCCAGCTGAGTTGAATGAGTTAAATGAGCAGTTACAGGAGTTGTTGGATAAAGGATTCATCAGGCCAAGTGTCTCTCCTTGGGGTGCACCAGTATTGTTTCTGAAGAAGAAGGATGGTTCCATGAGGATGTGTATTAATTACAGGCAGTTAAACAAGGTTACCATCAAGAATAAATATTCATTGCATCACATTATTTTGAGATTTGGTGCTCGATAAGAGGCGAATTTTGAGGAGATGTTTATCACTATTTTGTGGGTAAGTAATTTTCACTTGGATTTGACTATATTTATTGAATTCCAATGGATTTATATACTTTTATCATGAGATTTTGGAGTAAAATTGGGGGTTTTACCTACAACTTAAGAGGATGAATTTTGAGGATTTGAGGGTCGATTTGGACTTGGTTTTAGAGTTTACTCATATATTTGGACTCGTAGGATTATGAGTAGTTGGGATCTACCCCTTGACTTGGGTTTTGACCATGTGGTTCTGGGTTGACTTTAATTGACCTTTTAAAAATTAATTTAAGATTTAAGCTTTGTTGTTTGGAATTGATTCTTATGGTTTTGTATGACATTATTGAGTTATTTTTGGCTAGATTCAAGTCATTTGGAGGTGATTTCTAAGGGAAAGGCATTCTTGGAGTATTGATTTTGCTCGTCTGAGATAAGTATCTTGCCTAATATTGTGTGAGATAATACCCCTTAGGATGTGACCTTATTTGGCTAATTGGAATTTGTGAAAAGCAACGTATATGCGAGGTGATGAGCGTATATGCAGGTGCTATGTATGATTTTGACTAGATTGGGCTTTAGGCTTCCAGTATGCCTTGTTTGGACAACGTACTTCCTATGATTCATGTTTTGAACATTTGCATGATTACATGAACTTCTTGAATCATGTCAGAGATCATGTATAGGCTTTTATATCCTATTGAGCATGATTCTTGTTATTGTATGGGGTACCCACCTAATTTAAGTTGTAGTTGTACACTCTGCACATGCTTACACCTTAACATGCTATTTTCCTTAGTCCATGAGTATGCGATTTGATATCTGTTGTTCATATACATACATTCTTATATGTGTTTTCTGTGATATGGACTAGTTCGAAAGCATATGAGTTGTTTGTGCGGATGATATGATTATGGCATGTGAGTTGTCCGTGCAGCATGTGGATAAATATCTATTCCACTTGGATCTTTCTCCTTGATGATGTACACACGAATTATGGAAACTGATAAGTGTTTGGACTATGTATATCTTCTCTGAATGCAAGCTCCTTGGATGTATACATGCTTTTACTGCGTATCTTCTCTATATGATTGCCTCGAAATGTATACATACCTTTTATGCATATTCTCTCTATATGATAATTTTAATTGATGCAATTATCCATGGTACACATCTATTCTATATGTCAAATCTATGTAACTTGACTTGTTATTCTGGAATATATCCTCTATATGCTAAACTGTTAGATTATTTATGATGCTTGTGCATGTCCTCTCTATGTGCACCGTTGGTTTTACCTGTACTTTATGCTTATATTCCGGTACTATTACTATGTACACATATACTCATGAACTGTACAGGTTTGATAAGTGAGTATTATTGACCACTCTCGCCACAACCTTACCGAGGTTAGAGGTATTACTTACATGGTGTGTCTTGTGAGATTTACACCGATCACCATAGTTCTCAGTACCTATTTATGTAGAAGGATTTGAATTTGAGGCAGTGGATGTGGCTTGATGTAAGGCCCCATAACTTTTATCTAAGAAATTTAAGGTCTCATGGTGCCGAGGTAGGCTTACGTGTTTGAGGATAGTAAAAAGCTCGCCGCGGTATGGAGTTTTTGGGTTGAAGAATGCACTAAGGAGTGGATGAAAATTTTTGGCAGGAGAAAGCAATGATGCGGTCTATTTCGCGACCGCAAAACCGTTTCGCGGGCTGCACATCTGTCGCAGAGTTAGCCTAGGGAAAATTTGTTGGGCGATTCTGCAGCCCATTCTATGGTCGCATAAGTGGTATGCGGACCGCAGACCTGTCGCAGACCGGTCCAGAGCAACCCAGTTTTTGGCATCATTTTTGCGGCTTGTTATGCGGACCGCATACCTATTATGCGGTCCCATCTGCGACCGCAGACCTGAGTTCAGAGGGTCTGTTTTGTTATTTTTATAATCCGACCCCATTTTGATAAATAGCCTTTGGGGCTCATTTTGAAGGCAAAAATATGATATTTTTAGAGAGAGGTGAGAGTATCTTAGAGAGAGAAAGAGAAGACCTAACTATTTTGTTTATCAGTTCTTGCTTAAGGCTTGAAGATTTCACAAGGACAACTCACAAGTTCTTAATCTTAGAAGTAAGGTTCCATACCCTAGTTTTTAATTTCGAATTTGGGGTGAAAGATGGTTAATGGAATGTATGAATCGTGTGTGTGGGAGTGTTATTTATGTATGCATGTACTATCAAGTGTTGTGGAAAGATCATTGAACTAGTATGGGTGAACTCTTGGTGTTGAGTTGGTTGTGGGGTGAAGGAAATCTTGTGGAAGAACCTTGTAATTTGCACATCTAGTGTTTGATAAAAGCTCAAATGAGCTGAAACCATGAATCTCTCCCTAATTATGGTTCAATTTTATTATATCCCTAGTTGATTGGAATTGCTAGAAGTTTTGGAACGTTGTGGTAATCTAAGGAAAGCTCAAGCAAGGTATGTTGACTAAATTTTTCTCCTAGAATTGAATCTCATGATGTCCTTGTAAGTCCCGAGTTATTCATTATAAATTGACTATTCCGTATAAGCTTTATGCGGAAAAAGATATATTCAATATGTATTCCAAATGCTCTTATCATGTTATGTTATCCTTAGGGAATGTGTTCAAAGTATGGATTGAGCATTAAAATGTTATGGCTTTGAGTCGTTTTTCAAATGAAAGTTATGATGCCAAATTGTGTGAGAAAAACTCTATGTGCTTAAGACTCTTAATTGTTCATATGTATACCTAAGGTCTTGATTAGAAATGCCTTGTTGTTGATAACCCATAAAGATGATGGAAAGTGAAAGAACTCATGAACTATACAGGTTTGATAAGTGAGTATTATTGACCACCCTCGCCACAACCTCACCGAGGTTAATCATGATACTTACTAAGTACATGGGATCCGTTGTACTCATACTACACTCTGCAATTAGTAGTGCAGACCTAGGTGTGGGACCCAACTGAGTGTTGAGCACGATTTTTGTTGCTATTGAGACACGAGGTAGAGTTGCATCCCGATCGCAGTCCCTGGCATCTCTTTTAATCTTCTATTATTATTATTGCTTCAGACACTATATTGTATTAGATGACTTGTATTCACGTATTAGCGCTCGTGACTCAGTATTACTAGTTTTTGGGAATTTATTGTATTGATTTAATATTTATTTCTATTTATTCAATTTTTTGACTCATTTATTGTTACATTGTAATTACTTTCTGCTATTGTTTTATGATTGGCTTTGCTAGCAAGTGGGTTAGGTGCTATCAGAACCAGTGGGGATTTCTGGTAGTAACATCACGCCTTATTTGGATTCTTTTGTTATCGTATTGATTGATAAAATTTTAATCTACTCTCGTAGTAGAGAGGAGCATGAGCAGCATTGTGGATTTTGCATTAGACCTTGAGGGAAAAAAGAGTGTTATGCTAAGTTCTCTAAGTGTGAGTTTTGGTTGTAATCAGTTGCCCTTTAGGGTCACATAGTATCTGGTGGAGGTATTAAGGTTGATTCTAAAATGATTGAGGCATTTCAGAATTGGCCTAGACCTACTACAACTATGAAGATTTGTAGTTTCTTGGGATTAGCAGGTTACTATTGTCGTTTTGTGGAGGAATTTTCTTCCATTGTAGTTCCATTGACTAAGTTGAATAAAAAAGATATTCCGTTTAAATGGTCTTACTACTGCGAGGAGAGCTAATAGAAATTCAATATAACATTGGCTATAGCTCTAATGTTGGCATTACTCACGAGTTTAGGGTTATAGATGGTGTATAACAATGCTTAATTCAATAGCGTTGTAAGTGTATTGGTACAAGATGGTGGGGTAATTGCTTATATGTCACAAAAACTAAAATCTCATAAGAACAACTATCCAGTTCGTGATTTGATGTTGGTAGCGATTGTGCTTGCATTGAAGATTTGGAGATATTACTTGCATGGTGTGTCTTGTGAGATTTACATCGATCACCGTAGTTCTCAGTACCTATTTATGTAGAAGATTTGAATTTGAGGCAGTGGAGGTGGCTTGATGTAAGGCCCCGTAACATTTATCCAAGAAATTTAAGGTCTCGTGGTGCCGAGGTACGCTTACGTGTTTGAGAATTGTAGAAAGCTCGCCGCGGTATGGAGTTTTTGGGTTGAAGAATGCACTAAGAAGTGGATGAAAAATTTTGGCAGAAGAAAGCAATGATGCGGTCTGTTTCGTGACCGCAAAATCATTTCGCGGGCTGAACATCTGTCGCAGAGTTAGTCTGAGAAAAATTCGTTGGGCGATTCTGCAGCCCATTCTGTGGCTGCATAAGTGGTCTGTGGACCGCAGACCTGTTGCAGACCGGTCCAGAGCAACCCAGATTTTGGCATCATTTTCGCGGCCTATTATGCGGTCCAATTTGCGACCGCAGACCTGAGTTCGGAGGGTCTATTTTTCTATTTTTATAACCCGACCCCATTTTGATAAATAGCCTTTGGGGCTCGATTTGAAGGCAAAAATATGATATTTTTAGAGAGGTGAGAGTATCTTAGAGAGAGAAAGAGAAGACCTAGCCATTTTGTTCATCAATTCTTGCTCAAGGCTTGAAGATTTCACAAGGACAACTCACAAGTTCTTCATCTAAGAAGTAATTCCATGCCCTAGTTTTTAATTTCGAATTTGGGGTGGAAGATGGTTAATAGAAAGTGTGAATATTATGTGTGGGAGTGTTATTTATTTATGCATGACCTATCAAGGGTTGTGGAAAGATCATTGAACTAGTATGGGTGAAATCTTGGTGTTGAGTTGGTTGTGGGGTGAAGGAAATCTTATAACCAATTTGCACATCTAGTGTTTTATAAAATGCTCAAATGAGCTGAAACCATGAATCTCTCCTTAATTATGGTTCAATTGTATTATCTCTCTAGTTGATTGGAATTGCTAGAAGTTTTGGGACGTTGTGGTAATCTAATGAAAGATCAAGCAAGGTATGTTGGCTAGATTTCTCTCCTAGAATTGAATCCTATGATGTCCTTGTAAGTCCCGAGTTATTCATTATAAATTGACTATCACGAATAAGCTTTATGCTGAAAGAGATATATTCAATATGTGTTCCGAATGCTCTTATCATATTATGTTATCCTTCGGGAATGTGTTCAAAGTATGGGTTATGTATTAAAATGTTATGGCTTTGAGTCGTGTTTCAAATGAAAGTTATGATGCCAAATTGTGTGAGAAACACTCGATGTGCTTAAGACTCTTAATTGTTCATATGTGTACCTAAGGTTTTGATTAGAAATGCCTTATTATTGATAACCCATAAAGATGATGGAAAGTGAAAGAACTGGGTTGGAGATGTAAAGCGTGGCTACCGTGCCAATAATGAAAGTTATATTTTTGGCCAATGGTGACAATGAAATGAAATGATGCGATAAAGGTTATGAAATGAGTCTCGATTCAACTGCTCCAAATTGACTTCGAAAAATAGATTTTACTAAAAGCTTATGTGCTCAAGTCATGCACAAATGTGGTTATTTTAGCTAATGCTATGCTTTGTAAGTATTTCCAATGTTGTTTGAGCTCTTACATATTCATGAGTTGAAATTGTGTATTGCCCTTTTGGGGAAAAGCGTTTCACGAATAAATGGTGTGTTACTCGTTTATGATTTTAACTTGCGCTTCGATTGCCAATCATTTTACTCCACTTCTTGGAAAGAAATCTATTGTGTTTAAAGCCTTCATTACTAGTGAACCTAAAGTTGTGATTTTCAGAATATTCTATATATTGATATTTATGATGGAGATCCATGAAAGGAAAGATATGAAAGTGTGAATATGAAATATGTCCATTGTGCCATGAAAGAAGAATCATATGTATGGCCAAGAGAGCCAATGAAATAATGATGTTAAGTGGTTGAAAGTACGAATGAAGTGATATATGGTGTGAAAAGTTATGAGATGAACGTATTTGTACTTTTGTTTTCAATGTGTTATAAGCTCCTACGTTCTCATGAGTAAAGGCTATGGTGTTCCTAAATGTTTTAAATGCTCTTAATGCTCTATGATCACCCATGGCAAGTACAAGTAAGTGATAGTATGAACATGAAATGTGGCCGCTTGCCAAGATGAGAATTATGAGGCATTGTATGTTTCAATGGTTTCAATCATTGTATGTATTCTTCTAAAGTAATAAATGCAAATGACTTCGATGTTAAGTCCCCAAGAATCATGAACTTAGCTAATGACCCCAAGATGACAAGTGAGTGAATAACAAGATGAAAGGGAGATGTCCTATGCTACATGATGATGAATCTTAAGAAAAGAAATTGGGCTCATGTGCCATTGAAATCAACTTATTGATTCACCATGCATGTGCTAATAAAATGAGTTGTGTTTCTCCATGATGAGCATGAACATGAAGTATTCCAATGATACGGGAATTTACAACCTTAAATGTAATGTTAATCATGTCTCTTTGAGTTTATATATGGCTATGTGCATAATGATATGTTATGAACCTTATGGACGGGCTATGAAACACATAGGTGTATTGTATATGAAATCCTATGGACGTTCTATGAAACACATAGGTGTATTGTATATGTGATCATATGGACGGTCTATGAGACACATAGGTGTATAATATGATATGTGAACACTATGGATGGTCTATGAGACACATAGGTGTATAATATGATATGTGAACACTGTGAACGGTCTATGAGATGCATAGGTGTATAATATGATATGTGAACACTATGGATGGTCTATGAGACACATAGGTGTATAATATGATATGTGAATACTATGGACATTCTATGATATGCATAGGTGTATAATATGATATGTGAATACTATGGACGGTCTATGAGACGCATAGGTGTATAATATGATATATGAACACTATGGACGGTCTTTGAGACACATAGGTGTATAATATGATATGTGAACACTATGGACGGTCTATGATACACATAGGTGTATAATATGATATGTGAACACTATGGACGGTCTATGAGATGCATAGGTGTATAATCTGATATGTGAACACTAAGAACGGTCTATGAAATGTATAGGTGTAAAATAAGAGAGGGATATGGATGGTCTAGTGAGACGCATTGTTAACGCATACAATAGGTGCCATTTTCATTGCCCTTGTTTGTACAGGTTATTTTAATTACATTATATTATATATTCCACGTATAGTTCATATGGCTCAATTGATCCCAATGGAATTTCAGAATGAGGGAAGTATAATAAGTCTTGAAATTTGATTCTATGTGATGTTTCGTAGTTTCTTGATGTACTTTATTTGCCTCTTAATTGACTTCCCATATTTTCATATGTTGTTTTGTCTGCCTTACATACGAGTATTATTCCACATATACTCACGTCCTTTTTGCTGGGGTCGCTGCATCTTTTAATGGATGCAGGTATACTTCTACAGGATAATATGGATCTTTGATAGGGATCTTCTTTACTACTAGACTTATGGTGAGCCCGCTACAAGTCTAGTTGGTTTTTGGGTCTAGTTCATTTTTTGTATTTAGGTATTTATTGTCATAGAAGCAGCAGATGTACACTGTGGGTCATGTAATTAAAGATTTGAGTTTTGTCATATATTTATGTTCACAGTATTTATGAGACTACGCACCCATCATGAGAAAGATTGTAGACCATTGAGACAAATGTATTCAATTTAAAAGTCATGATCTAATTACGTTATTGTAAATCACACATGAGTTATGATGAGATGTTGATGTAAAGTAGGCTTGCTTGACCGAGTTTACTCGGTTGAGCGCCGGTCACGCTCCCCAAGTTCGGGGCGTGACACTTGAGTTACTTAAAGATAATAAATATCACTATCTTGTATCATCTGAAGAATGCTATATGGCAGCATATGCTTTGAGTAGAAAAACCGCAGTATGGGCAGTTTGACATAAGTTCCAGTTAAGGAGTGCCCTATTACTATGGATGTTCAGGCCTTGGCTAGCACATTTGTGAGATTGGATATTTCTAATCTTAGCAAGGTTCATGCTTGTGTTATTTCCTGACCGTCTTTGTTTGAGCGGATTAAGACACGCTAGTATGAGAATTCGCAATTACTCATACTTAAGGACATGGTGCGGCAAGGTGGTGCAAGTAAGGTTGTCATAGGTGATGATGGTGTTATATGATTTCAGGGCCAACTTCGCGTATCTAATATTGATAGCTTGAGGGATTTGGTACTGGAGGAGACACACAGTTTATGGTATTCTATTTATTTAGGCTTACCAAGATGTATTGTTACTTGAAACAATACTATCGGTGGTGTAGAATGAAAAGGACATTGTCGGGCATGGTTTACAATATTTGAATTGCCAACGGACAAGTATGAGCACCATAAATTATGTAGTTTGATTCAAAAGATGATTATATCGAACTTAAAAATGGAAGTATATCATTATAGACTTTGTGGTAGTCTTGCACGTACCTTGAGGAATTTTGATGTTATTTGGGTCATTATTGATAGATTGATCAGGGACACGCACTTTATACAAGTGTTGACTACTTATAATTTGGAGAGGTTGGCTCAAATTTACATCCATAAGATAGTTTGTATGCATGGGGTGCTTATATCTATCATTTCAGATCGGGGTATTCAGTTTATATCTCACTTTTGGAGAGTTGTACATCAAAAGTTAGGTATGCAAGTTGAGATTAGAACAACTCTCACCCACAAATAGATGGTTAGTTCAGGAGAACTATTCATATTCTTGAGGATATGTTAAGAGCTTGTGTGATTCACTTTGAGGTTATTTGGATCAGTTCAAGCCATTATCTGATTTTGCCTATAATAATAGTTACTATTCGAGTATTCATATGGATCCGTATGCGATTTTATATGATAGACATTGTCGTTCTCCTATTGGTTGGTTTGAACCCGTGAGGCTATATTATTGGATACACATTTGGTAAAACAGGCCTTAGTAAAGGTGAAGTTGATTTAGGAGAGACTTCGCATAGCTCCGGGAGGGTGAGATGAGATTCAGAAAGAAAGATAAATTGAGTTTGAGGTTCATTGATCCATTTGAGGTGTTAAAAAGGAGTAAGTGAGGTGGGTTATATGCTTGTTTTTCATCTTAGCCTATTGGATACATCTGGTATTTCTATCTTGAAGAAAGTCACATGTTTTGGACTTTAGCGCGGTGCATTTGGATGAGAATTTAGCCTATGAAAAATATTTGGTAGCTATTTTGGACATACATATCTAAAAGCTAATGTCATAAGAGATCGCTTTGGTAAATGTACTTTGAAGGGTCTACCAAGCGAGGAGGCTACTTTGGAGACCAAGCTAGATAAGTGAAGCAGATATCCATATTTCTTTGACAACCTAGATGCATTTCTAAACCTGTTCGAGGAGGAACATTAATTTTAAGAGGTAGAAAATATAATACACAATAGGTTATTTTGAGTTTTAGCACCTCATTCCCTTATTTGAGACTTCTTGTATGTCTATTTAATAATTTTTGATTTATCAGTATGGGTAGTTTGGATCCGGAAAGGTTCCAGAGCATTTTGGAATATTTAATTTTAACTTGAAGCCTTAAAGTTTATAGAGTTGACCAAGATCAAAATTTGGGTTTATGTGCTCAAAATCATAATTTGAAGATTCTAACAAGTTTGTATGATAATTTTGGACTTGTATATATGTTCGGATTAGGACCCAATGAGCTCGGTACATTTCGGTACTACTGCATAAAAATTGGATATTTAAGGATTCTTAATTTCATTTGAGTTATCAACAAGATTTATAGTATTTCATTTTTGTGCTTCGAGCCTTTGGATAAGTCCATATAATGTTTTTGGACATGTTGGAACGGTTTGAAGGGTCCTGGATTATCAAATGAGTTTTGGGGTATTCATGGAAGGTTTTTAAGGCAAACAAATAGCAACAATTGTTCATGCATTGAAGATCTGGCGGCACTATTTGTACGGTGTTCCCTGTAAGGTCTTTAACGACCATCAGAGTCTACAACATCTGTTCAAATAGAAAGATCTTAACTTGCGTCAGCGGAGGTGGTTACAGTTACTTAAGGACTATGATATCACCATTCTATATCATCTCGAGAAGGCCAATCTGGTGGTCGATGCCTTGAGTCGAAAGGCGGAGAGTTTGGGTAGTTTAGCATATCTACCAGTAGCGTAGAGGCCATTAGCATTGGAGGTTCAAGCCTTAGCCAAATAGTTTGTTAGATTGGATGTTTCGGAGCCCAGTCATGTTCTTGCCTGTGTGATTTCTCGGTCTTCTATATATGACCGTATCAGAGAGCGTCAGTATGACAAACCCCATTTGCTTGTCCTCAAGGACACAATTCAGCATGGCGATGCCAAGGAGGTTACTATTGGGGATGGCAGTGTGTTACGGATGCAGGGCTAGTTATGTATGCCCAATATGGATGGTTTGCATGAGTTGATTCTTCAGGAGGCCCACAGTTCGCAGTAGTCCATCGGGTGCCGCTAAGATGTATCAGGACTTGAGGCAGCACTATTGGTAGAGAAGGATGAAGAAAGACATAGTGGAGTATGTAGCTCAGTGCCTAAATTGCCAGCATATGAAGTATGAGCATCAACGACCTGGTGGGTTGCTTCAGCGGCTTGAGATTCTTGAGTGGAAATGGGAGCGTATTTCCCTGGACTTCGTTGTAGGGCTCCCACAGACTCAAAGGAAGTTTGATGCGGTATGGATGATTGTGGACAGGTTGACCAAGTCGGCTCATTTCATTTCGGTAGTGACTATCTATTCTTAATAGCAGCTGACCCATGTTTATATTCGCGAGATAGTCTGACTTCATGGCATATCGGTATCCATCATCTTTGATCGGGGTTCGCCATTCACATTGCATATAACATTTGAGTATAACATTTCACCCTTAGACGGACGGAAAGTCCGAGCTCACTATTAAGATATTGGAGGATATTCTTCACGACTATGTTATGGATTTCGGGGGCACTTGGGATCAGTTCTTGCCACTTTCATAGTTTGCCTACAACAACAGCTACCAGTCGAGTATCTCGATGGCTCCGTATGAGGCTCTCTATGAGAGACGGTGTCGTTCTTTAGTTGGGTGGTTTGAGCCTTGAGAGGCTAAGTTATGAGGCATGGATCTGGTTCGAGATTCTTTGGAGAAGGTCAGGATAATCCAGGATCGGCTTCGTACAACCCAATCTAGATAGAAGAGTTATGCGGATCGGAAGGTTCGAGATGTTGCATTCATGGTTGGAGAGCGAGTCTTGCTCCGAGTTTCACCCATAAAAGGTATGATGAGGTTCGAGAAAAAGTGAATGTTGAGCCCTAGGTATATCGGACCTTTTTAGATCCTTGAGAGGATTGGAGAGGTGATCTACAAGCTTGCCTTGCCACCTAGTTTATCTGCGGTTCATCCGGTGTTCCATGTCTCTATGCTCCAGAAGTATTATGGTGATTCGTCTCATGTTCTAGACTTCAACACAGTCCAATTGGACTAGGATTTGACTTACATTGTGGAGCATATGGCTATCTTAGATCGGCAAGTATGGAAGTTGAGATCAAAGGATATTGCTTCAGTGAATGTTCAATGGAGGGGTCACCCAGTCGAGGAAGCGACTTGGGAGACCGAGCACGACATGCGGAGTCGTTATCCTCATCTATTCACCGCTTTAGGTATGTCCTTATGCACGTTCGAGAATGTAACAACCCCATGCGGGTTGTTTTACCAGGGGGAGAATGTAACAACCCGATTGATTGTTTTGTATAATTGGGCCCTGTTGCCCGTTTATTTGCTTCACACATGTGTGTTTAAGCTTTTATGACTTGTAGAGTTGGTTAGTTTTGTTGCGGAAAGCTTTCGGGTTGATTTGGACCCTTGATTCTTGTCGTAGAAGTTTAAAATTAAAAATGTTGACCAAACTTTGACTTTTGTGAGAACGGCCCTAGAACTGTGTTTTTATGACTCTGATAGCTTTGTATCGTGATTGAAGACTTGGGCGTATGCCCGGAATTAATTTTGGAAGTCTGTAGGTTGATTTGTGTTGATTTACCAAAATTTGGCAATTTAAATTAGAAACGTTTAACCGTAGGTTGACTTTTAGCTATCGAGATCAGAATTTGATTTTGGGACTTGGAATAGGTCCGTCATGGCATATAAAACTTGGCTGCAAAATTTGGTATTTATTGGAGTTGATTTGATAGGATTCGGTCGCTTAGTGGTAAGTCTAGAAGTTCTTGAAAATTTCTTTGAATTTCATGCATTTTAGAGTTCAATTCGTAGTTTTAAATGTTATTTTTATGTTTTGACCACGGGAGCGAGTTCATATAATATTTTTAGACTTGTGTGAAGGTTTGGTTTAGAGCCTCGAGGGCTTGGATGAGTTTCGGACACATTATGGAAGTGTTTTGGAGTGAAAAATGGAAGCTAGAGTCTGGTGCCCTCTGGTGTCGCAATTGCGAACACTAGGGTCGCATTTGCGACTATAGCAGGAATCATAGGTATCGCAAATGCGATTCCTTGGCCGCATTTGCGAAGAACTTATGGGTTGGGCTAGGTTCGTATTTGCGATGATATTGTGGCAATTGCAAAGGCAGCAGGGGTCGCAAATGCGATCCCATCTTCACATTTGCGAAGAGCGTCCCAAGACTTTAATGCCGCATTTGCGAGGCTTCCTTCACAATTGCGAACCCATATTGCAATTGTGATATCTGTAGCTGAACATAAAGGCTGAAAGTCGAGAATATCTCTTATTCTCTTATTTTGAACCCTAGACTCGGTAGGAGGCGATTTGGAGAGGGAATTTCCACCTACAAACCTTGGGTAAGTGATTCTAATCTATTTCTAATCATATTCCTTTAACATATCTTAGATTTTCACATCACAATCATGTGAATCAAAGTGAAATTGGTGAAACTGTCAAGTTTTTGAAACATAAGAAAATGAGTTTTGAGAATCGATTTGGACACGGATTTTGAAACTAATCACATATATGAACTCGTGGGGTCATGGGTAGACGAAATCTACCATTGGACCCGAGTTTTGATGGGGCGAGCCCCGGGTTGACTTTTGTTGACTTTTTGGGAAAAGTATAAAGACCTTATCTTTATCTATTGGAATTGAATTCTCTAGCATTGTTTGATGATACTGAGTCGATTTTGGTTATATCTGGTCCATGTGGAGGCGGATTTTAAGGGAAAAGCTATGTTTTGTCCTAGTTGAGATAAGTGTCTTGCCTAACTTCATATGGGGGAACTACCCCTTAGGATTGATATTATTTGATTCAATTGTGCTAAGTGAAACCTGTGTACGCAAGGTGACAAGTGGGTACATGGGTTGTACGTAGTATTTGAGCGGTTTAGGCTACTTAGACCATTTCCATGCTTTAATTAAAATATCATGTCATGTTCTAAATTCTCATAGTCAATTTATCCTTAATTGTGTTAGACTATCCTTACATGCCTTAATTGACTTGTTTAGTACTTTTTATACATCCTACTTACTATATTGCTCCCATGATTTAGTTTAACTTGTTGCCTCTTTTATTGTTACATGCTATCTCTTCACTGTTAATTATCATTATTTGAAACTATTGTTCGTGTTATCTCTTTCCTTATTGATTTTTGTTACTTGAAGTAATTGTTCATGTTACCCCTTTACTTGTTAATTTTCACTATTTGAAACTCATTGTTAAATATTATCTTTTTTATTGTGAGGTAGTCTTATTTAACATTGTGGTTATATATTATTTCTCTCATTGTTGAGTTATTTGGTGTTGAAGTTGTGAAAGTCGTTAATACGTTGAGGCGATGCTGGTTATTGTTGAAATATCTATCTTATTGAGCAATTTTCATCCATTTTTGTTGTTGATATACTTGTATACGTTGTAGTGGAGCCATGGGCTATTTCTGTGGAAACATTGGTATTGTTGTTGTTCCAAGTTATGATATATGGGCACTTGTGGTGTAAATTATTATTGTGATATAATATTGACGCGCATGCGGCGGTTTAAGGCTTGGGGTTAATGTGCATGCGGCGGTATAAGGTGGGACTTATGTGCATGTTGCTTGTAGGGGAACTACGTGAAGCAACGCGGCTTCATAAAGTGGGCTAAAGTGCGTATACGTATTTCGGGAAAACTGATTCCAAAACCTATTTTCAAATGTATGGCTCACGCGGAGGTATAAGGAAAGGTTGTGATTGAAATTGAGAAATGTGAATACGAGGCGGTACCTCGGTTGTGATTCTTGATTATACGAGGCGATACCTCGGTTTGATTTCATTATACACGAGGCGATACCTCATCGTGATTCTTGCTGTTTGTTTGATGTTGCAAAGTGTTTTGGTGGAAATATTTCTTGTTGCTTCATCCTTTATTATCTAGTAGTTTTTTTCCGCTCATGATCATTGTAGCCCTTTTGTTGCTTCTTTTATGCTATTTCAATTGATTTTCGGTACTAGTTCATGCTATTATCTTGGTTTCATTTCAATTGTTTCTTCATTTTCCATTGCACATCCGTATTACATTTTTATACTATCTATTTTATATCCTAGCAGGTATCATGACCTGGTCTCGTCACTACTCTACTGGGTTTAGGCTTGATACTTACTGGGTACCTTTGTGGTGTACTCATACTATGCTTCTGCATAAAAATTGTGCAGATCCATGTACGTCTGCTCATGTCGGTTGATAGAGACTTCCGGCTAGCTGATTTTACCGGAGACTTCAAGGTATGCATGTTCGGCGTCCGTAGGCCTCAGAGTCTCCTTCCCTTATTCTCATATTCTGTTGCATTTTGTTTCGGACAGTGATGGAGTAGTTACTCTAGTTACACTCTGTAGAGCTTATGACTCAGTTCCACAGGTTTTGGGGTGTATATTGACGAAATTCATTCCAAAACCTCACCGGACCCGAATCAATTGCCCCGGCAAGTCACACAACAACTTTAAAACCCAATTTGAGCAGTAAATGGGGAAACAGGGTTGTAGTACTCAAAATGACCGGCCGGGTCGTTACATTAGTCATCATCTACATACTAGTTTAGCATTATGCATTTCAGGTACCTGTTTTACATGATTGAACTACTTAGTCATACACTATTTCATACATGCACCTCGTTAGCATATATACTCTATTCTCATTACTTATTTGAGACTGTTGTGAGATATTGAGTTGTTAGGGCGTGTTAAACCACGTTCCTATTGAGGTATCAGTTAGAACATGTCATCACATCTTCTTGTACGGCATCTGTATTTACGTTCATATTGCATATTAATATGGAGTAGTCCGTCATTAGTTGCCTTCTCATGTTTCACTCTTGGTGGCTCATACACCGATTTGATTATGATACCAGTTGATAAGTTTGAGCATAAAGGTGGAAGCTTTATTTGTTTAAGTGAATCCTCTATGCCTACTCATGTATTTTTATTTGCTTCTCTATGCATTATCTATATATGCAGATTTAATTCCTCTGTTGCATGCATTATACTTGATTAATTGGGATAGGGCATTCAATGTTACATACCCTATTTGTGCATACCTTTTTTTACAGTTTCTATGATTTCTTCTTGTTATTATGTTGTATATAAATTGCACAGGTTATATAAAGATAAGTATCTTTGAACAAACCTTAACTACTACTTCATTGAGGTTAGTCAAGGTGCTTACTAAGTATTGGGGTCGGTGTATTCCTACTTGTAACGATCCGACTGTTTATTTTGAGTACTAGCTTTACTTTATGTGTTTCGAGACTTCTTATAGCTCTAATTGATGATTTATGACTTCCGTCCATGGCCTGTGTATATTTTCGAATAGTTTAAATGAGTGTTTTAAAAAGAAAATAACTAGAGTTGACCACGGTCAATATTTGTGGTAAACGACCTTGGGGGGAGGGGGTTGTCCTTCGCGAATGCGGCAGCCCTCACGCGAACGCATAGGCTTGGGGAGATTTAGGGAAGGCATATGAGGTCTTCATCCCGATCGTGCCCTTTTAGTCGCGAACGCGGAGGCTTGGTGGGTGTGATGCCTTTCTGAACATGGTGCTGACCGCGCGAACGCGAAGGCCTATTGGCTTGTGTCCTTCACGAACGCAGCAGGTGTGTGTGTGTATATATATATATATATATATACACACAAAGACACACACACACATATCTATACACATATATATATACTGACGTGAATCCTCTATGCCTACTCATGTATTTTTATATGCTTCTCTATGCATTATCTATATATGCGGATTTAATTCCTCTGTTGCATGAATTATACTTCATTAATTGGGATAGGTCGTTCAATGTTACATACCCTATTTGTGCATACCTTTTTTTATAGTTTCTATGATTTCTTCTTGTTATTATGTTCTATATAAATTGCACAGGTTATATAAAGATAAGTATCTTTGAACAAACCTTCACTATTACTTCATTGAGGTTAGTCAAGGTGCTTACTAAGTATTGGGGTCGGTGTATTCATAACGCGGTGCTGACCTCGCGAACGCGAAGGCCTATTAGCTTGTGTCCTTCGCGAACGAAGCAGGCGTGTGTGTGTGTGTGTGTATATATATATATACACATACTTATTTGAATCCTCTATACCTACTCATGTATTTTTATATGCTTCTCTATGCATTATCTATATATGCAGATTTAATTCCTCTGTTGCATGTATTATACTTGATTAATTTGGATAGGTCGTTCAATGTTACATACCCTATTTGTGCATACCTTTTTTTATAGTTTCTATGATTTCTTCTTGTTATTATGTTGTATATAAATTGCACAGGTTATATAAAGATAAGTATCTTTGAACAAACCTTCACTACTACTTCGTTGAGGTTAGTCAAGGTGCTTAGTAAGTATTGGGGTCGGTGTATTCCTACTTGTAACTACCCGATCGATTATTTTGAGTACTAGCTTTCCTTTCTGTGTTTCGATACTTCTTATATCTCTAATTGATGATTTATGACTTGCGTCCATGGTCTGTGTATATTTTCGAATAGTTTAAATGAGAGTTTTCTAAAGAAAATATGATTTTTAATTTTAAAAATAACTAGAGTTGACCACGGTCAATATTTATGGTAAATGACCTTGGGGGGAGGGGGTTGTCCTTCGCGAATGCGGCAGCCCTCACGCGAACGCATAGGCTTGGGGAGCTTTAGGGAAGGCATATGAGGTCTTCCTCCCGATCGCGCCCTTTTAGTCGCGAACGGGGTGGCTTGGTGGGTGTGATGCCTTTCTGAACGCGATGCTGATGTGTCGAATGCGAAGGCCTATTGGCTTGTGTCCTTCGCGAATGCAGCAGGTGCTCCTCGAACGCGAAGAGCACCTAACGTTGAAATTAAAGATTTGACTATCTTTCATCATTTTTGAGACCTAAATCACGAATTGGAGAGATTTTTGAAGAGATTTTCATTCCAACTTCATTAGTTAGTATTTTTCATCTAGATTCGATTTCGGTTTTGTATTGTGTGGACCCAGGTTGACTTTTTGTTGACTTTTGGGATTTTGTCAAAGATTGAACCTTTATTGCTTGGGGATATTTTCTTTAGCATTGTTTGACTTTCTTAGATGATATTTGACTAGGTTTTGATCGTTTCGGTGAGTATTTCTATGGGAGATAATATTGGATTGAGGAAATTATTACGGAATAAGGTAAGTGTGTTGCCTAACTTTGTTGAGGGTATTTTTCCTACTAAATAATATTTTTTGCTACATGGGGGAGTGATGCATATATTAGGTGACGAGTGTATATGCATATGCCAGGGTTTCCATGCTCGGGAGGGGGAATTATATGTTTCATTTTGCCTTGTTGAACTTGGTGATCTCTTGACTTATGCTTCATTTAATTCAATGACTAATGAACTTAAACATCTGTGTCAGAAATCATGTTCGAACATATGACTTCTTAAAAGGATTTAATGTGATGTTCTGAGATTGTTTACATACTTAATTTTACCGTAGCATCATGAACACCCATTTATACATGTTATTGTCATACTACTTGGGCTTCTTTATCTATAATAAGAGATGATGATTAGGGCCTTGGGATATGTTTGCCGCGTAGGTTATTTCCGTGCGGTTGATATGATATTGGCACGATGTGTATTGTCGTGCTGTGTGAAATAATATTGGTCGATTGGATGTTACCGTGTGAGAATATAGGAGTTAGATTTTTGTTATGATTACTCGTTCGATAAACACTAACATGCCCTCTACTTTGGTTTCTATTAATGTTTGTTGTTTTGTATGTTACTTTTATGTTCTTGTTTCTTATGTAGTTACCTCTGTTTTTCCTATTTTGGTTGTTACTGCTATATCTGGGTTTCTACCTTATTCGTTAATGTTACTCATATGCTTTACTTGATTTACTTTTGCTACATGTTCTCTTCGAGTTCCTGCCTGTACTTGTTATTAGCCCGTACATGTTACATGCCTTTATTTGTTACGTGATTTACTTACTAGATGCCTTGACTTGTTGCATGCCTTTACTTACTACATGCCTAATTTACTACATGCTTTCACTTACTACATGCTTTCGCTTATTACATGCCTTCACTTGCTACTTACCTCCATTTGTTGTGTGATTTCACTTATTATGCACCTCTACTTGATACATTTTCTTACTTTACGTACATCTTTGCTCGTTTCATGTACTACACTTCTCTACTTAGTCGGATTGGGTGACTTCTAGATTGATTGTGTGTTTATGCTTTGTGGAAGCCTTGTCTTTGTATGTGGGAGACTAGCTCTAGGGTGTTGTATTGATCATCTTACTTTGTTTGAGTTCGTATTCCTAGTTGAATTCCGTGTGTATGTTTCTTGGTGCTACATTGTGAATTTCCTGTGCTTGGTTGTTGTAGAGTAGTTTCGTATGAACTTATTATATATTATATATGTGATCGGGTTGCACTCCATAACAGTATTATATTATATATGGGGTCATGTTGTATGCCGCAACGGTATTGATATTATATGTGGGATCGGGTTTCATGCCACAACGGAGAAGATGTATTATGGTTATTCTTGTTTGTTGGTTTCTGTTATCGTATTGTGTTGTGAGACTAAGAAGTGATAATATTCTGGGGCCCTCTGTCATTTGTATTCTTATTTTATTTATTAGGTGGTTATTCATGTCTCTTTCTCGTATTGCTCTTTCTTCTTATCATCTGCATAGGTAAAATAATAAGTAGGTATCTTTTAACTTAAAACCTCGTCACTACTTCACCGAGATTAGTCAAGATATTTATTGAGTACATGGGGTCGGTTGTACTCATACTATACTTCTGCACCTTGTGTGCAAATCTTGGAGCTGTGTAGCTATGGAAGACGAAGCCTTGTATTGATGACATACCACCATTACAGATTCAAGCTACCTTTTGTTCATGGTAGTTTAGGATTTTAATTCATTTTATGTAAACTTCAAAAATATATTGTAATTATTCTTCATATTGGTCTTGTAAATCTAAATCATAGTGGCTCATGACTTGTACTACCAATCCTTGGAAAGTTGTATAGAATTTAGCTATTTTTATTCATGTTGTTATTGATTTTTCACTTGAGTTACATCATTTTATGTTTGGCTTACCTAGCATTGGGGTTAGGTGTCATCACGGCTTGGTGAATTTTGGGTCGTGAAAAGTTGGTATCAGAGTACTAGGTTCATATGTTCTATGAATCATGAGCAAATATCTAGTAGAGTCTTGTGGATCGGTATGATGATGTCCATACCTATCTTCAAGAGGCTACATGAAATTTAGGAAACTTTCCTTCTTTCTTTCCTTATCGTGCGACCTTGTTTCATCTTGAAGCCTACAATTTTCATTCTTCCTATTCGTCCATATGTGATGTTGAGCACCAAGTATCATTGTGCACTGACGACTTGTGATGTTGCAGATAGGATACGAAGGATTATAGATGCTTGATTACCGTCATGATGTGTTGTCCATGCTTAGATGCTGATATGTTAGTAGATCTTTCGATTGTTCATTTGGGGAATGAAGATAATTCTTATATCTTGTCGGTGAGTGTAGACTCGGGAGGATTAATTGGTTGCCTAACTGTTGTGACCATGGTGGGTTCATGGGAAGGTGTTGATTTGAGTCTAGCTGATGGGTTACCTCCAACATGAAGATTTTAGGTCTTGTGCTTTGTATGAGGCTTCTATTCAGTTAAATGCATATCTTATCATTTCAGAGCATTTGAGGAAGCTGGCTTGACAGTCACAGGGATGAGTATGCACTTGGAAGAGTCTTTGGAGTGTTTTATGACTAGTGTTACATAAGTCTATGAAGTATTTAACTGACTAACAGTACATGATCGGGGTAGCTATGAAGGAAGGGTACTGTGGGTTACCAACGTTGTGACCTATGACTTCGAGCCAAGTGGGGAGTCTACTATCAATGATCGGATTGCATGATCATGTGTCATATTAGTTTTTGGACTAAGGGATAATTGTGGATTAGCTATGATTTGAAAAGGATGACTTCAGGAATATTTCAGGCATGATATTCATTGTGGATGAAATGTGCAAGGAAAAGGAATCGATTGGCTGCTTCTTTGGATATTCATGGGTGAAGGGCGAGTTACTGAGTGCGTATTGGCTGCGTATTGGAGATTAGAGCAAGGTGATTGACTTTCGAGAAGGTTCTGATGAGTTCCAGATTCATATGAGGCATTTAAGGATTTTCGGATTTGTGTATGGCTAGGGCTTGAGATAGGTAGTGGATAGTGTTTGGACTTGCGGTACTTCTATATCAATATCAACTCCACATGGCGGCATTTGAGAGATACAAAAAACATCTTCGGATTCGCAGAAGGTCCCTTCTGAGCTAGCATTTCAGAGTGAGTTACTTTTGGTTTTGGCAGTCAACGTGACTCAGTTGGGTTAGAGGGAAATCAGTTCCGATGATTTGATTATGTGTTAATGGGATTCGAAGAATTCACGATGGCTATGGCCATAATTTAGTGTCGATGTCTTCTACGGGTATAAAATGTGTGTTGTGTGTGGTGATGTCCTCCCTTATTGAGTTAAATAGATGGTTCTTGGGTGATAAGGTGTTAATCCTGCATGTGGTTCTGAGTTGATTATGAGGTTTTCGTGTTTTTGCAAGTTAGCATGATTGTGACGGTGCACCGTGTGGGATTGAAAGTTGCAAATACAAGGTTGTAGTTTAGTTTTAAAGGGAAGGTCAAGGCATGGACGATTTTAGATGTTTAATAGAATGCTGGCATTATTTGAAATCGCTTGAGGAGGGTGTGCATTTTAGGTGATGCATTGTATTTTGCCTTGTGCATGCTTGGCTAGTGTTACGGTGATCACCAGGTTTTGGGCCACTAAGATTCACGTTTTGCTACATGCCGCAGAGGATTTATGTGAGTATTTTCCGTGAGATGATTATGTACGAGTGATGTGTTAGTCATTTGAGTAGTGGAGTTAGGATCAGATATGGAGATTCCGGTAAGGATTAGAGACTGGATGTTCTCATAGGCATACGATTCTTTGATTGCGGGTTGTGAAGATGTGTTAAAAATTGGATAGCTGATGGTATGTGTTATGGATAGGTTGTTATGGACTTTTGGAAGGTTATTTACCTGCTTGGGATGGTCGGAATTGTTTCGGTGGCTATTTGTAGGCTTAATGAGAAGGGGTATTCTATATCAGATTAGATTTGCTTACTCTTACGCAACTGTTACCTTAGGTATATCATCAGGCAGAATGGTCGTTATTTGTGCCCTGGTCTATATTATATGTTTCTCTTATACTATGACTAGTTGTGAGGCTACATGATTATTAGCATTCTTGTAATTTTGTTTATACCTTGTGGCGATATATGGGAGAGATGGCTCTCGTGATGTTGAATTGCTTATTGCACCTTAGTTGTGCTTGCCTTTTTCCATATTGTATTATGCATATTCATCTTCCCATAGTTATATTTGTGCACTCTATCATGCTTGATGTTGACGCACATGTGTCTAGTGAGCACGAACAATATGGCTCGGTGGGTATCCCTATATGGATGGATATGTTTAGGATCGGGTTGCGCGTTGAAACGGAGTTATGTGGGATACCCTTTTTTGTGGTATTTTGCATATTTTGTTTTCCCTTTTTGGTATGAGTTCATGAAACTATGCTTTTGTTTTATATCAGTTGTACTTGTTATATAGTCCCTGTACCTTGTTTTCTTTCTATTTTTGGATATATCTAAGTTATTGCTTGTTTGGGTACGGACTGCGTTGTGTGAGATTCCATGTGGCTTTTCTTTTGGTTAACTTGTCTGTTGGGCTGGCTGTATTGGGTGAGATGAGGTTTTTGGACCTGGGATTTTAACTATCGTATTGGGGATAAGGAATATTTGAAAGAATAATACCATATTCCCGCTCAGAATTTGGCAATGGTCCTTGTCAGACGAGAGAACTCCTCGACTTGTTGATTTCATCGGTAATTATGAGTTTCTGTATGTTTCTTTTATAAATAGTAGCATTGTGAAGGTCCGGAATGAGGTTTCATTTGATACGAAGTATATTACCGGTACCGGATTTGGTAATGAGCAGCTATTGTGGTCGGAAGTTATTATTGTGAGTACATGAGTTATGTGGCATATCGTATGGTTTGACCTTGGCAGTGTATTGACGGCTTGATACAACTTGTTGAGATCGATACAGTATATATATACAAGGATCAGATCTTATAGGGGTTTCCGGGTGTTGGAATTTGGTTCCATACCCTGTGGGCTAAGGTTGAAGGAAGAATCTTCACCCAGGGTCATGTTCATGGACTTATATGGACCGAGGTAGCATGGGATCAATCATGGGTATGGGTATGATTAGTTCATTCAGCTAATTGTCGGCTTTGGAATGACTCTTAGCACGTTCAAAGACGGACGTATGTTTAAGTGGGGGAGAATTAACGACTCGACTGGTCGTTTTGAGTACTAGCTTTTCTTTTTATGTTTCGAGAATTTTTATAGCTCCTTTTGATCATTTATAACTTGCGTGCGTGGTCCGTGTCGATTTTCGAAAAGTTTAAATGAGAGTTTTTAAAGAAAATCTAATTTTTGACTAAAAAAATGACAAGACTTGACCACTATCATTATTTGTGGTAAACGACCTCGTATCGGTATTTTGATGATTCTGATAGATTCGTATGATGATTTTGGACTTGTACATATGTTTGGTTGGGATCCTAGATGACCCGAAGTCATTTCAGTGCTTTATGTAAAAAATTGGAAAAAAGAGTTTTAAATTTTGAAAATCTTAAGTTTTGATGATCAATTCTTGAATTTAGATGATATTCTAATGATTTGAGCTTGTGATCGAGTTTTTATGATGTTATTACACTTATGTGGATGTTCATATTGGAGCCTGGGGGGCTCAGGTGAGTTTCAAATTGATTTCAAATCATTTTAAGCCATGTAGAGTTAGATGGTTTTGTAACGACCCAGGCTGTTGTTTTGGGTATTTTAGCCTATTCCACTTATTTGATGCTTTACACATGTGTATTTGTGATTACGGGACTTTCTAGGGTTGTTGGTTTGGTTTCAAGAAAGTTTCGAAGTGAATTGAAACACTTAGTCCCAAGGTTGGATGCTTAAGTTATAAGGGTTCATCGGAGTTTGACTTTTGTTTAGACGACCTCGGAATGGTATTTTGATAGTTCCAATAGATTTGTATGGTGATTTTAGACTTAGGTGTATGTCCGGATTTGTATTTGGAGATTCCTAGGTTGTTTTGGCTTGAATGTGTGAATGCTGGAAAGTTGAAGATTTGGAATATTGATAGGTTTGACCGAGAGTTGACTTTGTTGATATCGGGTTCGGATTTTGGTTTCGGGAATTGGTATAGGTCCATTGTGTCATTTGGTACCTTAGTGCAAAATTTGAGGTCATTTCGGTTTAATTTGATATGATTCAACATAAGTTTTGGATGTTGGAAGTTCATTAGTTTGCTTAGGCTTGAATTGAGATATGATTCGTAGTTTTGATGTTGTTTTTATGATTTTAGGCCTCGAGTAGGTTTGTATTATATTTTTGTATTGGTTGGTATGTTTGGACGGGGTCCAGAGGGCCTCGGGTGTGTTCCGGATGAGTTTTGGATCATTTTTGGCTTTGTTGGGTATGCTGAAGTTCTTCTCAGTTCTGGTGTTTTCGTACCTGTGATGGCTAGACCGCAGTTGCGATATTGCAGAAGCGTCCATGGATGCGCAAATGCGAGTTAGGGGTTTGTTAGAGGAAGTCCGCAGATGCGGTGCTGGAGCGCAGGTGTGCTATCACATGAGCGTTAGGATTTTCGCAGAAGCAGACTAGCAAGTGCGAGTATTGAGTCCGAAAAAGTGAATGGTCGGGAGATAAGTGGATTTCGCATCTGCGGTGGAATGTTGCAGGTGCGATGTTATGGACCGCAGATGCGGTATCACTAGGAAGACTACTTATATCGAGGGTTTGGTCATTTTTTCATTTTTGTAGTTGTGGAGCTCGGTTAGAGGCGATTTCTAGAGGGCTTTTCATCATAATTGAAGGGCTAAGTGATCCTTACTTGATTTTGGTGTTAGCTATTGATTACCGTAGATTATTACACCTAATTTACATGAATTAAAGGTGAGATTCGGGGGGGGGGGGTTGGACTATAATATTAGTGAAGGAGATTTGATAATCTGAGGGTCGATTTGAGGTTGGAATTGGATTAAACGCATATATTTGGACTCATATCGGAGTGGGTGTTCGAAATTTATGAGTTTAGTCGAGTTTCGGGGTGCGGGCCCGGGGTTGACATTTTGGGTTGACTTTGCATAATTGATACAGGATCTTAGCTTTATCATTTGGAATTGTTTTCTATGGCTTTTATTGATGATATTAAGTTATTTTGGCTAGATTCGAGTCGTTCGAAGGCTGATTCACGGGGGAAAGGCTTCTTAGAGTGCTGATTTGACTTGCTTGAGGTGAGTATCTTACCGAATCTTGGTTGAGGCACTAGATGCATGAGTTATTTGTGATAGCTATGTGCTATGGGTGGTGCACATGTGTGCGGTTGAGCCCATGTACGTGCACCAGGGTAATATTGATGCTCGGGGTAGTGCTTAGGCTACGATATGCCTTGACTTGATTGCTAAGCTTTATTTTGTGTTGTTTCTCTGATTTGTACCTCTTTTGTGAGCTATTGTACCATGTTTGAGGTTACATAAAGGCTAATCTTCAGATTTAACCTGATTATTACTACTTTTGGGATGCAACTGCTAGATTTAAGTTATGATAGCACACTTTGCACATGCATACACTTTAGTTTGTCACTTATACCAGTCTAGGAGTATGAAATTTGATGATTCATTGACCATGTACATATATTCTTGTATATCTGCTTTATGTGTTATGTGGATTTGGACTGGTAGTCTCCGACCGCGCTGGGCGAATTGTGATATTGAGCTTGTGACTATGCCGGGAAGATTGTGATTATGATATTGGCACGTGAGTTTTCGTGCAGCACATGAGTTTCCGTGTGGTTGGTACTATTAGCACGTGAGTTGTCCGTGCAACATGTGAGTTGTTCGTGCCGGTCCGAGATATTGATATTATTGGCACATGAGTTGTGTGTGCAACACGTGAGTTGTATGTGCGGTTGGTACTATTAGCATGTGAGTTTTCTGTGTAGCACATGAGTTTCCCGTGTGGATCCGAGATATTGATATTATTGGCACGTGAGTTATCTGTGCAACACATGAGTTGTCCGTGCAGTTGATATTATTAGCACGTGAGTTGTCCGTGCAACACGTGAGTTATTCGTACAGCATATGGATTGGATCCATCCCCCTAGGTTCACCCTCTCATATTTTTTCTTAATGGTGTACACGCGGATTTGAGTAAAGTTGATCACTGTATTGATTCGGATATTAAGATTCTGAGGAAAAGCTGGCTAGTGTTTGATTTGGTTATTGCATTTCATCTTTACTTGTAATTTCCTTTGTTGTTTACTTGATTTATTTGCATATCTTCTTTATATGATGGATTATTGACTGAGCAGAGTACGTTGAGTAATTATGTGCACCAAGGAGGTTCATTTTGTGATTTATGACTTGATCATATTATTGTTATGTACCTGTTGCATTTTTGAATTGCATAGGTTATAACGAGTATCATTTATAGTTCTTGCTTCTATTACCTCTCCAAGGTTAGTTATGATACTTGCTGAGTACGTGGGTCAGTTACTACACTCTGCACTTAATTATGCAGATCGAGGTGTTAAACCCAGTCATCAGTAGTTAAGGCTTGTCGCGGAGTTTGTCATTTGATAGACGAGGTAGAGTTGTATCTCGGCTGCAGTCTTTGCGTCTCTTTTATTTTATACTAGTATCCTTCATGTGGGCAGTATTGTTATTTCTATTTCGGACTTGTATTTCTGTTTTAGTACTCATAACTTTGTATTTACCAGTTCTGGGGAGTTGTTATGTATTGACGTTGTTGTTTATGTTATATGGCCTTAGACTTGTACCATTTATGTTTAATTCAATATTTATATTTCATTTTTGTTATGTTCAGCTTGCCTAGCAAGTGAGTTAGGTGCCATCACGACCGATTGGTGGTTCTGGGTCATGATAAGTTGGTATCAAAGCCCTAGATGGTGAGGACACGTTCAGCCGGATCGGGCTGGTGGGCAGGCACCAGTACCACCAGTCTGCACTACGAGAGGATAGGGCCAAGGTGGCGCTTGCACTATAGCTAGAGAAGCACTTATGGAGCCATCAGTTACTCCTTTGGAGGAGCAGATTCCAGATACTATTGAGCCTGTGGGACCAGCTCAGACACCGACGATACCTATTGTTATACCAAGTCTTTAGGAGGCCTTGGCTTAGATCTTGATTGTGTGCACGATTTTGGCTCAGCGGGTATGGTGCCAGTAGCACCAGCTACTTCATAGGCTGGGGGAGAAACCCAGACTCCTTCTACCCGTATACCGGAGAAGTTAGCACAGGGTTATCAGACATTAGGGGTGTTACTAGTTCAACCAGTTGTTGTTACTCGGGCTGAGGTTGGTCCCCCTATGACTGATCAAGAGCATAAGAAGTTGGAGCGGTTTAAGAGGCTTGATCCTCCTGAGTTCAGTGGAGGAGAGTCAGAGGATGCTTAGGGTTATCTGGATCCGTGTCATCGGATTATTTGCACAGCGGGTATTGTGTACACTAGTGGAGTTTCATTTACTTTTTAGCTGACAGGGGCAGCTTATAGATGGTGGGAGACTTATGAGTCAGGCTAGCCAATTGGCGCAACACCACTTACATGCCATCAGTTCTCAGTTCTCTTCTTAGTGAAGTTTGTCTCATAGACTCGCAAAGAGGAATTGCGTAGGGAGTTTGAGTAGCTATGCCAGGGGGATATGACTGTGACCTAGTACGAGATAAGATTTGCAGATTTGGTACATCATGTAGTATGGTTGGTTCCCACCAAGCGAGAGAGGATCAGGAGGTTCATTGATGGCCTTAACTATGGCCTACATTACAGTTTGGATCGAGAGGCCGAGACAAATGCTAGGTTTGACTAGGTGGTTGAGATTTCTAGGCGCTTGGAGCATGTTCGTAGGCTTGAGCGAGAGGAGCGGGACAAAAAAAGGCCTCGTAGTTCAGGTAGTTTTAGAAGTGCCTCATCTGGATGCCAGTCACATCACATGAGAGGTCATCCTTTTAGACCAACTCAGGAGCTCATCAGATTTCTCATGGTTCATCAGTTAGCCATAGTTTATACAGTGCTCGCCTAGTCAGCCATCATTTACTGCACTGTCGGCACAGAGTTCTTACCATACTCCATCTGCTTAGGGTTCCACAAGCGGTTATTCAGATTATCGGGGTCAGCAATTTCGTTATAGGAGGGGTTGTTTTGATATCAAGAGGGATTACCCCAGACTTATGAGTAGGGTTTCACAATAGAGCTTGCAACCTATGATTTTAGCACCAGTAGCTACGCCACCCGCACGGCCAGCTAGGGGTGGGGCCTAGTCAGTTCGCGGTCGCCCTAGAGGGGGAGGTCGATCAGGCGGTGGTCAGGTCCATTCCTATGCATTTCTCGCTAGGCCAGAGGCAGTTGCTTCCGAGATCGGGTTCACAGGTACTGTTTCAGTGTTATTTGACCCTGATTCCACTTACTATTATGTCTCATCATTCTTTGCTTGTTATTTGGATACCTCGTGATTCTTTAGATATTCTTGTTCATGTGTCTACACCTGTGGGTGATTCAATTATGGTGGATCATGTATATTGGTTGTGTGTGGTCACTATTGGAGGTTATAGACTAAAGTCAATCTTTTATTACTCAGTATGATTGATTTTGAGGTGATTTTGGGTATGGATTGGCTATCTCCATACCATGTTATTCTTTATTGTCATGCTCAGACCGTTATATCGGCGATGTCGGGTTTGCCTAGGTTAGAGTGGAGAGGTTCTTTTAGTCATACTCCCAGTAAAGTGATTCCATATTTGAGGACTCAACGGATGGTTGAGAAGGGCTGTTTGGCGTATTTGGCTTTAGTAAGGGATGTTAGTGCAGATACTCCTACTGCTAAGTCAGTTCCAATAGTGAGAGAGTTTCCAAATGTATTCCCAGCGGACCTGCAGGACATGCCACCCGATAGAGATATTGATTTTGGGTATTGACTTGGTATCGAGCACTCAACCCATCTCAAATCCACCATATCGCATGGCACCGGTAGTGTTGAAGGAATTAAAGGAACAACTTCAGGAGTTGCTTGATAAGGGTTTCATCAGACCAAGCGTCTCACCTTGGGGTGCTCCAGTGTTATTTTTGAAGAAAACAGATGGTTCTCTGAGGATGTGCATTGACTACAGGAACTTGAAAAAGGTTACTATCAAGAACAAGTACCCACTACCGCGCATTGATAATTTGTTTGATCATCTTCAGGGTGTTAGGGCATTATCAAATATTTATTTGAGATTGGGGTACCATTAGTTGAAGATCCAGGCTTCAAATATTCCGAACACGGCTTTCAGGGCCCGCTATGATCATTATGAGTTCCTGATGATATCGTTTGGGCTAACTAATGCCCCAGCAACCTTTATGCACCTTGTGAACATCGTATTTAAACCCTATCTTGATTCGTTTGTCATTGTTTTTTTTTATGATATACTAGTATACTCTCACAATTGGGAGGATCGTGAGTAGAAGCTATATGCTAAATTCTCTAGTGTGAGTTTATGTTAGACCGGGTGGCATTCTTGGGCCACATGGTATCCAGTGAGGGGATTAAGGTAGATACGAAGAAGATTGAGGCAATTCAGAGTTGGCCCAGTCTGTCTTCTGCTACTGAGACCCAGAGTTTCCTTGGGTTGACTGCGTATTATTGCCGGTTTATGGAGGGATATTTATCTATTGTAGCTCCATTAACTAGATTGACGCAGAAGGGTGCCCCATTCATGCGGTCTGATAAGTGTGCGGGGAGGTTTCAGAAGCTCAATACTGCCTTGACTACAGCTTCAGTTCTGGTTTTGTCTTCGGGATCAGGTTCTTATAAAGTTTATTCTGATGCATTGTCGATTGGCCTTTGATGTGTATTGATGTAGGAGGGTAAAGTGATTGCTTATGCTACACGTCAGTTGAAGACACATGAGAAGAACTACCTGTACATGATTTGGAGTTAGTAGCCATTGTTCACACGCTCAAGATTTGGAGGCATTATCTTTACAACGTGTCTTGTGAGGTGTTCACGGGTCACATGAGTCTCCAGCACTTATTCAAGCAAAATGATCTGAACTTGAGGCAACAAGGGTGGTTAGAGCTACTAAAGGACTATGATATCACCATTCTTTATCATCTGGGGAAGGCCAATGTAGTGGCCGATGCTTTGAGTAGGATGGCTTAGAGCATGGGGAGTCTTACTTATATTCCAGTTGGGAAGAGACCATTAGCTTTGGATGTTTAGGCTTTGGACAACAGGTTCGTGAGGTTTGATATTTTGGAACCTATTTGGGTTCTTGCTTGCGTGGTTTCACGGTCGTCTTTGTTTAAGCGCATCAAGGTGCATCAGTATGATGATCCCCACTTGCTTGTCCTAAGGGATATGGTGTAACACGATGATGCTAAGTAAGTTACTATTGATGATGATGGGGTAATGAGGCTACAGGGTTGGATCTGTATTTTAAATTTGGATGGTTTAAGAGTGTTGATCCTTGAGAAGGCCCATAGTTTGTGGTATTCAATTCATCCGGGGGCCACAAAGATGTACCATAATTTGAGGTAGCACTGTTGGTGGCGGAAGATGAAGAAGGATATTGTTGAGTATGTTGCTCGGTGTTTGAACTGCCAGCCGGTGAAGTACGAGAATTAGAGACTCAGTGGTTTGCTTCAAAGGCTTTATATTCCGAAGTGGAAGTGGGAGCATATCACTATGGATTTTGAAGTTGGGCTTCCACGGACCTTGAGGAGATTTGATGCAGTGTGGATTTTGTAGATGGGCTTCCACGGACCTTGAGGAGTCATGACTACCTATTTATCTTCGTGAGATTGTTCGCCTTCATGGTGTGCCCATGTCTATTATCTCGAATCGAGGCATACAATTTACATCATATTTTTGGAGAGTAGTGCAGCGTGAGTTGGGCACAGAGGCTGACCTGAGTACGACATTTTATCCCCAGACAGATGGGCAGTCCGAGTGCACTATTCAGATCCTGAAGGAGATGTTACATGCTTATGTCATTTATTTCGAAGGATTATGGGATCATTTTCTACAGCTAGCATAGTTTTCCTACAATAACAGCTATCGGTTGAGTATTCAGAAGGGTCCTTATGAGGCCAAATATGAGGATATGTCGCTTTCTAGTTCATTTGTTTGAGCCTAGGAAGGTTAGGTTATTGGGCACTGATTTGATCTATGATGCTTTGGAGAAAATGAAGCGGATTTAGGAGAAGTTCGTACAGCGCAATCCAGGCAGAAGAGTTATGCGGACATGAAGGATCGTGATGTGGCATATATGGTAGGTGAGAAAGTTATACTCAAGATTTCGCCCATGAATGATGCACTAAGGTTCGGAAGGAAGGCCAAGTTGAGCCCTCGGTATGTTGGTCCTTTTGAGGTGTTTAAGAGAGTTGGAGAGGTGATTTACAAACTTGCCTTCCCTCCTAGCCTATCGGGAGTTCACCTAGTGTTTCATGTTTCCATGCTCCAGAAGTATGGGATCCGTCATATGTTTTGGACTTCAGTACGGTGCAGTTGGACGGGGTTTTGACTTTTGATGTGGAACTGGTAGCCATTTTGGACTGCCTAGTTTGAAAGTTAAGGTCGAAGAACATTTCATCGATGAAGGTTCATTGGAAGGGTCAACCGATCGAGGAGGCTACGTGGGAGACCAAGTAGGATATGTGGAGCATATACCCTTACCTTTTTGATACTCTAGGTATTATTCTAGACTCGTTTGAGGACGAACATTTTCTTAAGAGGTCGAGAATGTAACGACCCAGCCGGTCATTGTGAGTATTTTATCCCTGTTTCCCCTATTTGATGCTTTATATTTGTGTATTTGTGATTACGGGACTTGATGTGGTGGTTGGTTTAGTTTCGGGAAAGTTTCGAAGTGAATTGGGACACTTAGTCCCAAGGTTGGATGCTTAAGTTATAAGGGTTGACCGAAGTTTGACTTTTGTATAGATGACCCTAGAATGGTATTTTGATAGTTCCAATAGCTTCGTATGTTGATTTTGGACTTAGGCGTATGTCCGAATTTGGATTTGTAGGTTCCTATGTTGTTTTCGCTTGAATTGGTGAAAGTTGAAAAGTTGAAGGTTTGGAAGGTTGATAGGTTTGACCGGGAGTCTACATTGTTCATATCAGGTTCGGAAATTTGTTCTGGGAGTTGGGATAGGTCTGTTGTGTCATTTGGGACTTTCATGCAAAATTTTAGGTCATTCCGAGTTGATTTGATATGGTTCGACACGAATTTTGGAAGTTGAAAGCTCATTAGTTTTCTTAGGCTTAATTTGAGATGTGATTCGTAGTTTTGATGTTGTTTTGTATGATATGAAGCCTCAAGTAGGTATGTGTTATATTTTTTTGGATTGGTTGGTATGTTTGGACGGGGTCCTAAGGCACTTGGGTGTGTTTCGGATCATATTGGCTTTTTGGCTATGCTGAAGTTCTTCTGAGTTTTGGGTCTAGTTGAGGAAGTCTGTAGATGCGGCGCTGGAGCGCAAGTGCGCTATTGCAGGAGCATCAAGATTTTCACAGAAGTGGACTCGTAGGTGTGAGTGTTGGGTCCGCAAATGAGGATGGTCGGGAGATTTGTGGATTCCACATCTGCGGTGGAATTTCCACATATGCGGTGCCGCAAGTGCGATGTTATGGACCGAAGATGCTGTATCACTAGGAAAAATACCTATATCGAGGGTTTGGTCAGTTTTCTCATTTTTGGAGTTGTTGAGCTCGGTTGGAGGCGATGTTTGGAGGGCTTTTCATCATAATTGAAGGGGTAAGTGATCTTTACTTGATTTTGTTGTTAGATATTGATTATCATAGATTATTATACCTAATTTACATGAATTAAAGGTGAGATTTGGGGGGGTTTTGGACTATGATTTTAGCGAGGGAGATAAGATGATTTGAGCATCGATTTGAGGTTGGAATTGGATGAAACACATGTATTTGGATTCATATCGGAGTGGGTGTCCGAAATTTGTGAGTTGGTGGAGTTCCGGGGTGTGGGCCCGGGGTTGACTTTTTGGGTTGACTTTGCATAATTGATTCAAGATCTTAGCTTTATTATTTGAAATTATTTCCTATGGCTTTTATTGATGATATTAAGTTATTTTGGGTAGATTTGAGCCGTCTGAAGGTTGATTCACTCAGAAAGGGATTCTTAGAGTACTAATTCTGCTTGTTTGAGGTAAGTATATTATCTAAAATTTGTTGAGACACTAGATACCTAAGTTATTTGTGATAGCTACGTGCTATGGGTGGCGCACATGTGGGGTTGAGCCCATGTGCGTGCACTAGGGTATTATTCATGCTCGGGGTTGTGCTTAGGCTATGATATGCCTTGACTTGATTGCTAAGCTTCATGTTGTGAGGATTCTCATAGTTATACCCCTTTTGTGAGCTATTTGTACCATGTTTGAGGTTACATACATGCTAATATTCTAATTTAACCTGATGATTACTACTTTCGGGATATAATGTCCCAATTTGAGCGATGATAGCACACTTTGAACATGATTACACTTTAGCTTGTCACTTATACCAGTCCAGGAGTATAACATTTGATGATTCATTGATCATATACATGTATTATTGTATATCATCTTTCAGTGTGATGTGGATTTGGACTAGTATCCTCAGACTTTTGCACCACATTTTCTCGCGAAAGCAGGTTTCAACATGTGACAACTCTTTTAAAGGGTATTTATAAGAGAAGAGTCGCCACCTAATGATTTTTTGGGGTGTGTTAGGGTACCTATTTTCAAATAACTATATTTTAACTAGTCCATTTCACCAAAGATCGGGTAAGGGCTCAAATTACACTAAAGAGGAGTATTAGGCACTCTTTGAGGTCCACAAATTTGGTTCCCGGTCGAATTTTAAACTATGTGAGAATATCGAATTATAGAAAGTTATTCTAAGTGAGCATACAAATTACGGGAGCAAGGAGTCTAAATAATTTATTAGCTTTTTAGGGTGAAGCAATTAACTGAAAGAAATCATACATAAGTAATTTAAACGAAACAGTTTGAAAAAAATACAATTTGTTCATTAATAAGCAAGTTGATACAACTCCTTGGAGGTAACAATATATAGCCTAGTCAATACCTAGGTGTCTAAACAGAGTAATTATACATGGGGGGCTTAAATTTTTTAGCCTAAAGGATCACCATGTGCAACATAAATAATGCTTCGGAACTCTTTTAAAAGGGTTGCTCATATGATCTAGCAAGCACAGACTATCATCTCTTGCTATCTGATTACTATCTTTAAGTTGTTTAACTAAAGCACACTAGTTCAATTCTATGTCGCATCCTATGCATGCCTACCCGTCCCATGCCTATGGTCCATGAGACATTGGACCACTATATAGGTGGTTCTAGACTCAAACTAGGCTGCTCAAATGAGAAAACTAGGCGTCACACAATTGAAACAAGTAGGACTTCATGTAAGATGCAAGTATCACAAAGGGGGATTTCATGTTTACCTCCACACATAGGCGTATATGCACATATTTCATCAAATAACAGAGGGTGGCAGAACGGTCAAATAAATACGCCCTAGTCAGAATTAGACGAATAGTTGCTTTACGAGTTAATTAAGCCTAACGCATGGTTATCAAGTGAACGGGTGGATGGTCAATTAAAAGTGAGCAGACCTAGAATTCATCTATGGACAGTTGATGAACATGCTGCATTGTTTGAGTCTTATAGGCATGATTTCTAAATTGTTAAACTAAGATAGTTTTAGCCATGAAGTTGTTGAAGGGCACAAGTTTTATTTAATTGATCCTATAGTCATGATTTCTAGGAAAGCCATACAATTGAGGGAAATATCAGTGTAAATAGTCTCAATTACATAAAGTCGAGTTCTATAGGCATATTGTCTATACGCAGAAGTAAAACAGACCGAACAAGTAGCAAACGAAATCAATTTGAATCCTATAAGCATATTTTCTAAACATGTTGCGAGTCTTGTTGACCTGATCAATACAAGAGTTAGTTAAGGTCCTAGATCATGTTCTCTAGGTGAATATGCGAGGTTGATGGCCTATAGGCATGCTGTCTATATGCAAGTAGTTCACAGGAATAGAGCATGGCAAACAAAATAGCAAATAAAGCATTTAGATCCTATAAACATGTTTTCTACCCCATTCATGCGAGAATTAGAGTTCCCAACCCCTTTTTAACTAATTTTCACATCATTCATTATTAAAGACCTAAATAGAATAAATGCAAGCTCAAATCAAATAATCACAAGCCCAAATAGGACAATTACAGGCCCAACACAAATACAAAATAACCTAGGGATGCTTTTGGGCCTTCAACTAAGCTTAAAGCCTTATGTGGATGAGCAGGCCCACATTCCAGATGGATGTTGATATGCTTCAGATCTCAATACCAAACTGGCCCAACAGTCAGGCCCAAACAATAAACAACTGCCTTGCTTACCCATTGAATACCAAACCAGCCGCAACAATACAAGTGACAAACTACGTACTAGTTCAACCAAATAACTTTAAGACTTAGGCATTTTAGTCCTTAACATTGTAGCTAACAAAGAGCAAAGATTTCCAAACAATGACACACAAACAGGGTTAGACAAAATCTCCTACATGCACATATAGCACACATAGAAACAGGTTTATAATGAGAGGTTTGAACATCATAGGATAGCAAAAGGTTCACTAAGCAGATATTCAAAGAAAACATGGTCCAAAATTAACTTTAGTAGGACTTTAGACATATGAGACTTAACATGGGAATCTAGAAGAGTCATGATCATGAACTAAGGCAAGTAGTAGTTTTTACACAACTGTCTCAACATAGAAGTCTAAAGAACACATGGTCACAAGCAAACTGATGGGCATGATTCAAATAGTTTATAGGAATTCAGTTAGTTCGACATAAGAGACTTAGCAAATTTGAGATTATGGGAAAACATAAGTCATCAAAAAGAGGTTTTGATGCAAAATTCAAAACAAGAAATGAAGATAAACTCATAATAAGCAACAAATGCAGAACTCAAGCTTAACATAGACATAATAGCTAGGTTAACCTATGAAGGTCAGACATTAACTAGGTTAACTACACATAATAAACATGTTTTAAAGTTCAAAACTTAGACAGGTTTGATGCTATAGAGCATTAGAATTGCATAATAGTATTAAAACGAACAAGATTGCATACAAATGTAGCACATTATCGAAATCATGCTCGTAGAAGTTCAAATAATATCATGAACACAAGCATAAAAGAGAATAGATTCTGAGGGTCAAGAGCACTAACCAATTGCAAATTAAACGAGCAGGAAATGAGAAAAGTTAGGGGCCTTAGCAATGGCTCAAACAGCAGTGATTGAAAGAGAACAATGAGAATCCTAATTATCCAGTGCTTCATAGTTCACAAGAGCGTGGAGAAGGGCTCCGAGCAGTGCTTGCACCAGAGGAGTTCGTTGACTACACCACAGTAGCCTTGGCTTTCAACTAGCCACGGACTAATTGGACAAAATAGTTTCAGAAAAGAATAGAGCAAGTGCGAGTGTGGGAGAGAGTAGTGATTAAAGTCTATTTTAGGGGAATTGGGGAGGGGTTTATATAGTGTTCGATTCTCTTAGTACATGAAAGGAAAATACCAATTACAACACAAAATAAGGAAAGAATAACATGCAGAACCCATTCCAAATCGGAATAGGGTAAAATCGGACAAACACTAGTTTGAGAGGAAGGCAAAAATTAGCCAAAGATCTCACTAAATCGGCCCCATATGACCTTGTTGTAAATGTATACAGACAGATTATTGTCTGAATCTTGAAGATTGAGGTCGATTTCACTTGATTTATAGAAGTGGTACTTACCAAAATTGGGCAAATACTAAGTAACACCACGGTTATATAAGTAATGACGGGGTAGTACACATAAGGCAAGTAAATCATGGAAAGGTTCTGCGATTTGGTTAGATTTAGAGAAAATTGAGGGTGAGGCGGATGGGGTTCAGTGACAGTCGGGAGCGTGTAAGGGCGGCGGAGGCAGGGAAATGGTTTCTAGGGTTTGGGTATAAGGATATTAGGAGAGTGAGGGATTTGTTGTGGGTCGTTGATCATTTGTGATCAACGGCCGAGATTAAAGGGAAGCCAGGGCAGTTTAAAAATCGGGTCCCGACCAGGTTGGGAATAAAGGGGTCGTTTGGCTTGGGTTTGGGGTTTGGACTAGGGAATTTTGGCTAGTTTTGGTCCAATTTTAGCCTAGTTTTGGGCTGGAACTTAAAATATAGAAACTAATTTAAAAATAAATTAAAAAATGATAGAAAATGATAAAAATGTTGTTTTAAAATTAATACTTTTCAAAATAATAGAATATAATTGCAAAAATATATAAAATGATATTTTGACCTAAATAGCATAGCAAAGACGACTATTGAAAAATAGTGGCTATTATTGAAAATGCTATGCAAATGATATAAAAATACAAATATAATTATATGAAATGAAGTAAAATATTATTAAATATACATATGGATATAAAAATTAATTTTGGACAATCAATCACTCAAAAATAATTTTAAAGTAGTAATTAATAAATATTTGCTAATTAAAATGCCAGAAAACAATTTCAAAGCTTTAACAAAAGGATAAAAAAAATATTTTTATAAACTATTGTAATATAAATTTGATAAAGTATGAAAAATAATATTTTGAAAAATATATAGAATACTTTATAAAATATGAGGGCAAAATTGAGTATCCTCTTTGTCCGGGAATGATGAAAGAATGGTCAGGTAAAGAAATTGAGATGATAATCAATTTTGTTCGAATAAATGAGGATGGGGGTATGTGGTGTTTAAAATTACGGGGGCCGAACTCTTGTTCTTGAGTTGCCTACATATTCCTGATTTTACGGAAATCAGGTCACGTGTAGTTCTGGATCCAACGGCGAACGAGACCGATGGAGTTGTGATAAAAAATTTGTATGCTTCTAAGAATGATTTTCTCTTGGTACGACGGTGTCATGAATAGTTGACATTTCAGGCGAAGAGTATGAATGGCAATATTGCGTGGGGCAATATGTTTGGGGATTGTTGTGGGAAAGAAGGTAATCAATTATCGGTTAGTAGTTACTATGAGACAATCAAGGAATGTGAACCTTTGAGCGGAAACTGGAGCGAGGATTGCTCGTATTTGGAGAATTGTTACCCTCCGAGTTACCTACAAAGCCATTAAATACAGCGAATGCAAAAAACATGCAGATACACATACATAACATGTATAATATCATTATCGTTAGTTCAAGAAATTAAACATGATGCAAATTCGTTTAGTACCATGAAAGTTGTCTGCGAACAATGAGGATGATGTCCTTTGACCATGACATTCCCGGGCTATGAAGCGTATGATAAGGGATTCATAGGCCATGAAATGGCATCCTTGGGCTATGAGGATGGTGCCTCTGGACTATGATGCCTTTGAATAATGATATACAGTTTTGAGCTCCTTCGGCCATGGAATGTTTTCTTCGGGCCATGAAAATGGTGCCTTCGGACTATGACGCCTTTCGATAATGATATGCAGTTTTGAGATCCTTAGGCCATGGAACATTGTATTTAGGCTATGAAGATGATGCCTTTGGACCATGACACCTTCGTACAATGTGACGATATTTCAGCCCATGAAATGCAAAGATGCGGCGATATTGATTGTATGATAGAGGAAACAGGTGGTTAGTCATATGAGAGAATGAGGAAGGCAGTGCTTAGCCTTATGCAGTAATGGAGGCAGCGCTTAGCCTCATCCAATGTGATAAGGGAAGTGCTTAACCCTATGTAGGTAAAGTCAATGCTTAGCCTTATGCAATGATGGAGGCAATGCTTAGCCTCATGCGATATAATTAGTGAAGTGTTGAGCCCTATACAAATGATGAGAAGGAGATGACTAGCCTCGAGTAAATGCGATAAAGTAAAGTGATTCTTAGCTTGACATATATGGGCTCGGTAGCGTCTATCTATGTAAAGATAATGTTCTTGTTGTATATTCATTGCGTATAATTATGATAATGCTATATCTGTTATACCTGCATCCAAAGAAAAAGTCGTAAGTCGGGGGAAGGTTGGTTTGTGCTTTTGATCCGTCATTTTGTCCTTGCTTCTGGCTTGACGTTGTTATGCTTGAGCTGGACTGGATAGCATTTGGATATTACAAAATAGAGTTTCGAAAATATGCATTTTGCAATAAATTAGTTTTAGGAAATGAAATTGTTTGAAAATATGTGATAATGCATAAGACAAATAGTTTTATCGAATCACATACCGTGACACGCTCTTGAGACATTGCAATGTCCTCATCCTCGAATTTTGAGGACTCCCTCAAAATTAAGCCTCAATTCTAACGAATACTTTCGACAATATCCATTCGGTGATCCTTGACGTGATGACATTAAATCTGACGAAACTCAAAATATTGCCCCAATTTCCGACCATAGAAGGGAATGAAGATGCTAATATAATGTGACTGAACCCACAGGGTTGCCTACGTATCCCCTCTTAAATGGGAATCAGGTCAAGCATAGTTCATGTTACATCAAGAAGAAAGTGCAAATACAATCTCAAGCATAATATCTTTTGACAACGTCCGAATTGATAGGTTTTGGCCATATATCTCCATCCATTTCTGCTAGTATAAGTGCTCCTCCTGTCAGCAGTTGGTGAACCATGTAAGGACTTTGCCAGTAAGGTGAGAATTTTCCTTTTGCTTCATACTGATGTGGAAATATCCTCTTCAGCACTAGTTGCCTCGGTATGAATTGCCTTGGTCTAACCTTCTTGTAGAAACTCGTTGCCATCCTATTCAGGTAAAGTGGACTGTGACACACCGCGTTCATCCTTTTACCGTCAATGAGAGCCAACTGGTCATATCGGCTTTGTACTAATTCTGCATCACTAAGCTCAGCCTACTGTATTTACAAAGCTGGTATGAAATAAATACATCATCTGTCTGAAATGTACATAAACAGATTTTTATAAATCTAAGGCTACCGTGAACAAGAGGCAGCTACAACCGGAATGCAAGTGCATTTTCAAACCTAGCTCCCATCGATCATAGCAACATCAGCATCCAACATCTGCACGCAAGGTGCAGAAGTGTAGTATGAGTACAACTGAACTCATGTACTCAATAAGTAAAAACCTAACCTTAGGTTGAAAGTAGTGACGAGCTGGGACGAGGGTTAGAGTCCAACACAAATAGGCAACAACAATTCATAACAACATAATGAAAGTAATAAAAGAAGTAACTCGGGGATAAAATGCTCAGCTAGTTCACAGTTCCAGAAAATAGGTCTGCTTTTCAAGTATATCAATGAAAACCCAAATCCTTTACTGAAATCGCCAAAAATATGAGTAAGTTTGAAAACTGTAATTTTTCCCAAAGCTTTCAACAGGTAAATGTTTCATTTTCAAATGGCATGAGGAAAATACATCTCTCTCTCTCTCTCTCTCTCTCTCTCTCTCTCTCTCTCTCTCTCTCTCTATATATATATATATATATATATATATATATATATATATATATATATATATATATATATATATATGAGAAGTCATGGATGTCGTGATACCGTACAAGATGAGAAAAATGCATCTCTATGCATGTATTCCAAGTGTGCATGTCAAATGCAATGTATCTCATAGATGAACTCATATACTCACACTCTCAGAGTACTCAATCTCACTGTCTCACATTTTCCACTCATCATGCTCAATCACTCAACATGCTCAGTCACTAAGTATTGTATATGGCCAATCCAGCTCAAGGAAGATCCATCCCAAATATATAGCAACTGACAATCAGTCACTCAGTACTGTACAAGGCCAATCCAGCCCGAGGAAGATCCATCCCCAAATATAAATGCTTCGGGCAAGATCCATGCCCAGGAAAGATTCATCCCTCAATATAAATCAATTGCGCTTACTGGGGGTATGTACAGATTTCGGAGGGGCTCCTTCAGCCCAAGCGCTATAATAAGCCAGATCCAGGCATAAATCACATAACATGATGCGGCGTGCAGCCCGATCCCATAATATTACTCACAACCAGGCCCTTGACCTCACTCAGGCATCAATCCCTCCAATCTCTCGGGCTCACAATACCATGAAACTAGCCCAAAAATGATGATATGAGGTTTCAATAAATAGCAACAGAGGCTGAGATATGATATGAAAAGAATGAACATGATTGAGTATGAACTTGCAATTTAAACAAATAATTCAAAAGCAATATGACCTCAGTGGGTCCCAACAGAATAAGCATGTAGCTTAGACACGGTTTCTAACATTGGTCATAGCTCAATAGCTCTAGTACGTAGAGATTTCATAGTTACAGGTGAGATCAGGTAACTACACAGTACCACATAAATAACGGAGTTACAATTCACACGGTGCACGCCCACATGCCCATCACCTAGCATGTACGGCACCTCCACAGCAAACACATAACATGTAATTCGGGGTTTCATACCCTCGGCACAAATTTTAGAAGTGTTACTTACTTAGAACAAGCCAAATCCAATACTGAGCAAGCCAAGCAATGCTCCAAAAATTCCATATTGCATGTACCGACCTCCGAATGGCTCGAAACTAGCCACAAGCAACTCAAATATATCAATTAACACTAAAGGAAACAAATCAATCGATAAAGATCGAATCTTTAATCAAAAGCCCAAAATCGATCCAAAATCCCAATCTAGACCCGCATCTCGGAAATCGACGAAACTTATAAAATTCGACAACCCATTCAATTACGAGTCCAACCATACTAGTTTCACTCAAATCCGAATCCAAATCGACATTCAAAACTCAAAAACTCATTATATGAAGCTTTAGGCTAAAATCCCCAATCTTTTCTTTAAAACTCATAATCCAATTACCAAATATGAAGATAAAATCATGAAATATAATTAAAACCGAGTGTATAACACTTACCGCAATCCTTGTGATGAAATTTGCCTCCAAAATCACCCCATTCCGAACTCTATAGCACAATATGTGATCAAAATGACAAACCCTCGAATTTAAAACATTCTGCCCAGCTTCATCGCATTTGCGATCAACTCGTCGCATCTGCGACCACCGCTTCTGCGGTACATATCTTGCTTCTGCGAGCAAACCAAACTCAGTAGCCATCGCTTCTAAATAACCTCACTTTGCACCTGTGCGCCCGTAGGTGTAGCTCTACCATCGCACCTGCGCCATACCTCACCCCTGCGGCCCAAGGCACCGCTTCCATACTTCCGCAGGTGCGGCCTATCTCACGCATCTATGGAGCTCTGTTCCAGCTCCATACCCGCTCCTACGATCCCTTTGTTGCTTTTGCGACCATCGCAATAGCACAGTTTCAACAGCAGTGTGCGGAACACCAGTACTAGCAACTACCAGCAACGAAACACAAATTGAGAAATGGTTTGGTCCTCGCCCGGAACTCACCCGGGCCCCTCGGGACCCCGTCCGAATATACTAACGAGTCCCATAAAATAACATGGATCTACTTGAGGACTCAAATCACACATAATAACATCGAAATAATGAATCGCAACTCAATTCGAACTAGAATTAACTTTGAACTTTTGACTTCCAAAACTCGCGCCGAAACATATCAAATCAACCCAGAATGAACCCAAATTTTGCACAGAAGTCCCAAATGACATAACAAAACTATTCAAATTCCCGAAACCACAATCCGAACCAGATATCATCAAAGTCAACTCCTGGTCAAACTTATGAACTTTTCAAACCTTCAAATTTTCAACTTTCGCCGTTTACCACCGAATCCTTCTAGAAATATCCAAATGCAAATACGAGCATATGCCCAAGTCCAAAATCACCATTCGTACCTAACATAACCATCAAAACTCTATCTTGAGTCAAATTCACAAAAGTCAAACTTGGTCAACTCTTCTAACCTAAAGCTTAAATTATGAAATTCATTCTTCCAAATCGATTCCGAATAACCTGAAAACCAAAACCGACAATTTGTATAAGTCATAATACATCATACATAGCTACTCATGCCCTAAAATTACCAAGCAAAGTGCAAATTCTCAAAATGACCAGTCGGGTAGTTACACCTATATGTGGTAGAGTTTCGATGTTTGATCTTCAATGTTTCACACATGGATTTCATCAAGTCACTGTTGAGATTGATGGTGTTGTCAGTAATGATTGACTCAGGCACCTCGAATCGGAAGACAATACGATCCCAAACAAAATCTGCTATGACCGTCTTTGTCACGGCTTTGTAGGATCCAGCTTCGACCCATTTTGTGAAGTAATCTATGACCACTAAGATAAATCTGTGTCTGTTGGAGCCAGCAGGCTCAATTGGTCCGATTAAATCCATGCCCCAAGTAGTGAAATGCCAACGTGAACTCATCACATTGAGTTCATTCGGTGGTACTCGTATCATAACAGCATGTACCTGGCACTGGTGACACTTCTGTACGTACTTGATAAAGTCAGTTTTCATGGTCATCCAAAAATATCCTGCCCTTAATATCTTCTTCGCTAGAATTAACCCATTCATGTGAGGTCTACAGGTTCCCGTGTGTATCTTTTCGAGCAACCTAGATGCTTCCTTGGCATCGACACATCTTAGCAAACCCAAGTCGGGAGTTCTTCTGGACACAACTCCTCTACTCTGATAGAAATGGTTAGCTAACCTTCGTAATGTGCGCTTTTGAGTATGTGTATCACCTTTTGGGTACTCTTCCTTTTTCAGATATTCCCTGATATCATGAAACCATGGATTCCCATCGGATTCTTTTTCAACATGAGCACAGTAAGCAGGCTGCTTACGAATCTCTATTGGGATGGGATCGATATAATTTTTGTCTAGATGTTGTATCATGGAATATAGGATGGAAAACACATATGCGAACTCGTTCTGAATTCGAGGAACATGTTTGAATTCTATCTTTGTGAACCTCTTGATCCGATCCTACACACAGTGTAGGTACGGCAGTATCTTGGTATTCTTGGTGGCCCTTTCTCCAACTTCTACCTCCAACTTCTTGGTGTATCAGCAAGTCTGAATCTCCGATTACCAGTAATTCTTAGATGTTCATGTCAATGGACAATCTGAGTCCCAAAATACAAGCCTCATATTCAGCCATATTGTTGGTGCATGGGAACCTGAGCTTGGCAGACACCGGATAATGTTGGCTGGTTTCTGATACTAAGACAACTCCAATGCCTAATCCTTTGAAGTTTGTGGCTCCGTAGAAGAATATTCTCCAACCATCATATGCTTCGGCGATATCTTCTCCTATGAAAGACACTTCCTCATCAGGAAAATACGTTTTTAGTGGTTCGTATTGTCCACCCACAGGGTTTTCTGCCAGGTGATCGGCCAATGTTTTCCCCTTGACTACCTTCTAAGTCACATAGATGATGTCGAACTCACTTAGTAGTATTTGCCACTGCCAACTTGCTAGTAGGCATAGGTTTCCGTAAAATGTACTTTATGCATATAAATAATGCCTCAGCTTCTGGGCTATCCATGTCAGAGTGCAATAGGTACGTTCCAACAGTAAATGCCGAGTTTCAAAAGGTGTGAACTTCTTACTCAGATAGTATATCGCTTTCTCATTCTTTCCGGTCTCATCATGTTGTCCCAAGACGCATCCAAAGGCTCCGTCCAACATGGACATGTATAAGATAAAGGTCTCCCAGGCTCTGGTGGTACTAGGACAAAAGGTTTGGATAGATACTCCTTAATTTTGTCGAAGGCCTTTTGACACTTCTCAGTCCAACTTGTTGTACCATCCTTCCTCAACATCTTGAAGATTGGTTCACATAATACCGTTGATTGTGCTATGAAACGACTGATATAGTTGAGATGAGCTAAGAAACTCATTACATCCTTCTTGTTCCTTAGCGGCAGTAGATCCTGAATGGCTTTGATCTTTGATGGGTCCAGCTCAATACCTCGGCGACTGACGATGAAACCTAGTGACTTCCCGGTATGAACCCGGAAAGCAAATTTTGCAACGTTCAATTTCAGGTTGTACTTTCGTAAGCGGTCGAAAAACCTTTTCAAATATGCTATGTGATAGGGATCTTCTTGGATTTGATGATGACATCATCCACGTAAACATCTATTTCCTTACGTATCATATCATGAAAGAGAGTGGTCATGGCCCTCATGTAGGTTACCCTGGAGTTCTTCAAACCAAACAGCATCATTCTATAGTAATACACCCCCCCCCCATGGTGTGATGAATGTCGTTTTCTCTGCATCTTCTTCATCCATCCAGATCTGGTTGTATCCAGCGAAACAATTAACAAAGGATAAGAGTTCATGCTTGGCGCAGTTGTCGATCAAGATGTGTATGTTTGGTAATGGAATAGTATCCTTAGGACTTGCTCTGTTCAGGTCTTGGTAATCAATGCACACTCTGACCTTCTCGTCTTTCTTCGGTACATGTACGATATTGGATAAGCATGTCGGATACTCGACCACCCAGTAAACTTTAGCTTTGATCTGCTTGTTAACCTCTTACTTTATCTTTAAACTCATATCTGGCTTGAATTTACTAATTTATTTCACCGGTGGACATATATGGTTGGTAGGTAGCTTGTAGGCCACTATGGATGTGTTCAACCCTGTCATGTCGTCATAGGACCATGCAAAAATGTCCTCATATTCTTTCAAAAATTTGATGTACTCTTCCTTGTCGGATGGAATCCCCCAAATTAACTGCCTATTTTGGCTATTTTGGAATCCCCCAAATTAACTGCTTCAGTCTCTTCCAGGTTGAACTTTGGTTTATTTTCAAAATTCTCTGCTTCCTTGACAATTTCCTCAGGTATTACATTACTCTTTCCCTTATTCTGAATCACTCTTATCGTGTTGCATTGTCTCGGTACATGTCACAGTTGTAGATTCAACAGGATAGGAAATAGTTATGCTGAAAAAGAACGTAGAGAGATAATAATATAAATAAACAAAAAGAAATAATGCATTAATTTAAAACTTAAAATGTCAAAAGAACACGACTCGATATCTCTAGAATTTATTTCAAATCAAAATAGTGAATGTCTTAAATGCCAAAAAACAATTTAAGGGAAAATCATGCTAGTTCTGCCAAAGCTACCCAAGGGCTCGACGAGCCCGGGATGATGCAGCGGTCCAGTTTATGAGAACAGCTCCCTTCTCCACTATCTGTATGGTAAGATCTTCCTCATCCTCCCCCAAGATTACATTACAATCCATATCTTCCTCGTTCAGAAACAGGTTCCTCATGCCAGCTAAGATCTTATCTTCTTCAGAACCCCATATCACGTCGGCCTTGCGGAATGTCTGGTATAATGGCGGTATGGGTTTAGGCAAAGGATAATAGAAGTTATTCCATGGCGATGACCAATCCTCGTATTCTTGCATAGTGTACTCGTACCCGAGACCAAAAGGGGTGTCCTGAGTACACAGTCGTTTTGGTTCTATTATTCCTTGAATCTTGGGTCCAAGACCTCTGCATGGATCATACCACAACCAAAGTAACATGCTTAGCAACTTATTTCTCCACCATCATCCTTTCTCGACTGTGTTTATCTGCTCAATACTGTAGAATGTCTCTCTTCCTAACTTCCTTCTATTTTCAACTGCTGGTACGGTCTGGTTGGTGTAGATGGTATTATTTCCGTCTCAATGAATAACCACCTCCTGATGATTCCACTCGAACTTCACGTCCTGATGTAAGGTAGAAGCAACTGCCCCAGCTATGTGCATCCACGATCGTCCCAACAATAGGTTATAGGTGGCAGAGATATCTAATACCTGGAAATCAACATTGAACATGGTCGAGCCTATCTTCAAACTCAAGTCAATTTCCCTAATTGTATCTCTTTGGGACCCATTGAATGTCTTCATGTTCATGCTCCCCGATCGTATCTCCAGTATTCCTATGCGCAATCTTTTCAGGGTGGTCAGAGGGAATATGTTCAGACTTGAATCCCCATCAATAAAACCTCAAGCAATGGATTTGTTCACATACTGCACGGTGATGTGCAATGCTTTGTTATGACTCAAACCTTCCCGTGGAAACTCATCTTTGTGGAAAGTGATCTTGTGTGTCTCCAGCACTTGTCCTACTATATTTGCTATTTGTCCACTGGTGATGCCAAGAGGTACATAGGATTCTCTTAACACCTTCATCAAGGCGTTCTTGAGTGTGTCCGAGTTTTGCAACAATGAAAAGATGGATATTTGGGCAGGAGTTTTGTTTAGGTGATCAATAACAGAATACTCCTTCTCTTGTATCTTTATCCATAGGTAATCAGTACCAGTTTCCACAACAAGTAGTTTTGGAGCAGTCTCTCTATGTGTCCATCCTTGGGCTAGATTTTTCGGTGTGTTGACTCTTCTTGTTCTAGTCATTCCTTCGGCGGCACTCGCTTCATCCATCTTGTCTTTCCCCTTCCTTCTTGCATCAGCCTCATAATCCCACGGAACATGTAACGACCCGGCCGATCGTTTTGAGTATCACAGCCATGTTTCCCTATTTACTGCTCAATTTGGGCTTTACAGTAGTTGTGTGACTTGCCGGGGTAATTGGTTCGGTTCCGCTGAGGTTTTATAATGAATTGGAACACTTAGTTCCAAGGTTTAAAGCTTAAGTTAAAATAGTGACTGAGTGTCGACTTATGTGTAAACGACCCCCGGAATAGAGTTTTGATAATTCCAATAGATCCGTATAGTGATTTTGGACATAGGAGCGTGTCCCAAAAATTATTTGGAGCTACGTAGTGGAATTTGGCTTGAAATGCCGAAAGTTAAATTTTTGGGAAGTTTGACCGGAGGGTTGAATTTATTAAATCAGGGTCGGAATACGATTCTAAAAATTGGAATAGGTCCGTAATGTGAAATGTGACTTGTGTGCAAAATTTGAAGTCATTCCGTATTGATTTGATGTGTTTCGGCACAAGATATAGAATTTGAAAGTTCAAAGTTCATAAATTTTGGTTTGAGGTACAATTCGTCGTTTTGATGTTGGTTGATATGATTTGAGGCCTCAAGTAGGTCCGTGTTATGTTATGGAACTTGTTGGTATGTTTGGACAGGGTCCCGAGGGGCTCGAGTGAGTTTCAAATGGTTAACGGATCAAATTCGGACTTAAGGAAATGCTGGAACTGCTGCCTACTGGTGTGATCGCACCTGCGAAGCTTTTGATCGCAAGTGCGAAGCCGCATGTGCATGAAATCAATTGCAGAAGCGGCCAAGAGTGGAACTGGGCAGTGCTCGCAGGTGCGAAAAAATTGCCCGCATATGCGAAGGGAATGCGCATCTGCGAGCCCGCAGATGCGAGAAGGGCGCCGCAGATGCGAGATTTTAGAAGGCTGGTTGTTTCCGCATGCGTGCATTTTTGTCCTCAAAAGCGGATGCGTAGGTGAGATCCCAGGCACCGCAGGAGCGGAAATGCCTGGGCAATGTTAAAAATGAGGGTTCCAAGATTTGTTTCTCATTTTGGACATTTTGGAGCTCGGTTTGGGCGACGTTGGAGAGGAATGTTTCCACACAACTTGGGGTAAGTATTGTTGACTCCCTTGTGATAATATTCTATGAATCTATCTTCATTTTTAGCAATTGGTTGATGAATTTAAAGAGAAAATTGTGGGTGTTGGCCTAAAGTTCATAATATGAATCTTTGAGTTTTGAACATCGATTTGGAGTCGGAATTAAGTGAAATTAGTATGGTTGAACTTGTAATTGGATGGGTTGTTGTATTTTGTGAGTTTCATCGGATTCCGAGATGTGGGCCCACCGAGTGATTTTTGGGGCGTAATTTCAGATTTTGTAGAAAATATTAGTATTTTGATATGGAACTATTTCCTATAATTTGGGTTGACTGAATCAAATTAATCGTGACTAGATTCGAGCCGTTCAGAAGTTGTTACATGCAAAATGAAATTTATGGAGCATTGATTAGCTTGCTCGATATTGGATTTGGCTTGTTCGAGGTAAGTAACTCTTCTAATCGTAGAGCTAAGGGTATGAGCCCTGAATATATATATTATGTGAATTTATGTGCTAAAGAAATTGAGTTGAGAATCATATTAGAAATCATGTTGAGGCTGTGTGCTAGTATTATTGGGACCCACAGAGGTCATATTGCAGTGAAATATTTGTTTTAAATTGAAAATTCATACTCAGTCATATTCATGTCATTACATATCATATCTTAGTCTCTGTTGTTATTTATTGATACATCATATCATCATTGTCGGGCTATTTTCATGACATTGTGAGACCATGAGAGAGAGACTGGAGAGATTGATGACTGAGTGAGGCAGAGGGCCTGATTGTGAGGATTATTATGTGGATCGGGGTTGCCCGCCTGCAGTAGGCCTTATAGGCTTTATTATACCACGTGAGTTATCCGTGCGGATCTAGATATTATTATATCACGTGAGCTGTCCGTGCAGATTATAGCGCTTGGGCTGAAGCAGCCCCTCCGGAGTCTGTACACACCCCCAGTAAGCGCAAGTACCTACTGAGTGCGAGTGCCGAGTGCCGAGTGCGAGTGCCGAGCGCGAGTGCCGAGTGATTTGGGAGGATTGAGTGACAGTGAGGCATGAGTGGCTGTAAGGACTGAGTGGTTGTGAGAACTGAGTGACTGGGAGGACTGAGTGACATGATACTCTGAGAGTATGCGTATGATTTTATCAATGCATTGCATCGCATTGACATGCACACGTGACATACATGCATAGAGATGTATTTTTCCTCATGCTGTACAGTATCACATCATTCATGATTTCTCGCACATTTTGACAGATGGGCATAGTGATGCATTTGTTTTACACGAGATATCTGGAAAGAAAATGAAACATCTCATTTATTATTGAAAGTATTTTGGGAAAATTATTGTTTTCAAACTTATTCATATTTTTGGCAACTTCGGTAAACGATTTGGATTTTTACTGATGTACTTGAAAGGAAGAACTATTTTTAGAAATCATGATTTAGCTGAGCATTTTATTTCTGAGTTACTTCTGGTATTATTTGTTTAAGTTATTACGAACTATTGTTGGTTATTGAAGTTGGGACCCGACCTTGGTAAATGCTCGTCACTACTTTTAACCTAAGGTTAGGTTTGTTACTTACTTATTACATGGGGTCGGTTGTACTGATACTACACTTCTGCACATTGCGTGCAGATGTTGGCTGTTATTGTTGTTGTGCTCGATGTTTGCCGGATTTTAAGATGTATCTGTGTTCCTATTGTAGCTGCCTCTTATTCATGATAGCCTTAGATTATAAAAACTCTGTTTATGTACTTTTCAAATAGGAGATGTATTTACTTCATATCAGCTTTGTAAATTCTATTCTTAGAAGCTCATGATTTGTACTACTAGTTCTTGGGGAATGTATAAGATTAAGATTTTTTTTCTTTACCTAAATTGCTTTAATAATTATTATTGGAATTGGATAGTTGAAACTTTGATTACCTAGCGGGTTGGGTTAGGTGCTATCACGACTAGCTGGATTTTGGGTCATGATAAGGTGGTATCAGAGCTCTAGGTTCATAGGTTCTACAAGCCATGAGCAAGTGTCTAGTAGAGTCTTGCGGATCGGTATGATGACGTACATACTTATATTCGAGAGGCTACAGGGCATTTAGGATACATACTTCCCATCTTTCATTCCTTATCGTGCGGGATTGATTTAGCTTGAGACATGACTCTTTGAATTCCTTCCACATATTCGTATGTGCACATGAGCGCTCGGTATCAGCTGTGCATCGCCGACTTGTGATTTTGTGAACGAGATTCGAGATGTGTATTATGTGATTTGGTGATGGGCCTATCTGGAGGACTTGAGGCTAGGTTTAGACCGCAGCTTAAGCTCGGTAGCTTCAGTTATAACTTGTACATTTGGACTCGTATGTCCGGTAATATCCCTACAAGTGGAATTTGTGGCTCCATGAGCGGTAGAATGGCCTTGTGATAAGTACGATGTAACTGCGGGATGTGTTAAGACGATTTGAATGTGACGTGAAATATTTCTGTGAAATGTAAAGGAAAGGCCATTGGGTGCTTGATTTTCATTTTGATGTGACGTACAGTCTCGAGTGTGAATGTTTTGAAGGATCTTTCATGATTGTTAAATTTTGGGACAAATTAAATTCTCATGTCTGGTTAATGAGTTTGGACTCAGATAGACTACGTGATTGCATAGTAATTGTGACTGCAAAAAGATATAACAAGATACCAATTTGAAGCTAGGGAGGTGGGTTATCTCCTAAAGAGTAATCTACGTAGGTGTGTTCCTTGAAATGTGAGTGGAGAGTTTCTTTTCTGCCGGTGGGGCGTATGTGTGGAGATTTGAACTTGAATCTGGCTGAGAAAGTTAACTTGAGTGTCAAGAGAATGATTGTGAGCTTAGCGGATGATTTGTGGTATTTTTATGGTTGGCGTTGTATGAGCTTGAGAAGAATTTTTGTTGTACTGACTACGGTATTATGATAGTAATAGAGTATGGGTATTGTGAATTATGGAGTGTTTTAATCGATGGCTTTGAGCCAAGTGGGGGAGTCTTCTATTGAGATTTTGATTTCATGGTTAGGTGTTAAATTTTAATTTCTGTCTGAGGCATACTTATGGATTAGTTATGACTTGCAGAAGTTAAGATCGAGGATGATTCGAATAAGGAAATTCCTGGTTACGGATTATATTGCACGTATGAGTATATGAAATTCATGGGATGAGTGAGTTGTTATTGGTGAATGATGTAGTGCGCACGGAGTATGAATTTGATAGGTATTGTTAAAGTAGAGTTACGTCTTGGAGTGTTGTTGTGCTAATGGGGCACATGCCTTTTGGCCCATTTGGGCGGTTTAACAGTGATTTGAACAAAGGGGGAGACTCTCGAGAAAGTTCCAATATGTCTGAGGTTTACATATAGCAATTGAGAATTCCTCCGGACTTGTGTATGGATAAAATCTGAGGTTTGAATTTGATGGTGCCTGGACTTATGAAAATTCTGTATGACTATGGATTCTATATTTTAGTATAAGGAAGGTAAGAAGAACAATTTTAAATTCACATAAGGTATTTTTAGAGTGAGTGTGATAATTGTGGTATTTATGGAGGTGTTTAAGAAGAATACAGTTGCTTCAGGGCCGTAGGGCGTTGTGGTTCTATGCTAGGGTTCATGGGGTGAGTTGTGGTTAATGATCATGGTGTTTTAGCAGGGATAAGTATCAATTTGAAAAAAAATTCAGAAGGGACTCGGAGAAATAGGACAGCTTGGCGGTAGGTTGGATCAGTATGATAATGGATATGATCGGTTCTTTGGGTGCTTATGATGTGGGGGTTTTCTACAGGTGCTTTGTGGCAATACACCTGGGTTTGGAGACCTACGTGTCTTGGTTGATCTAGAGAGATTCACTCTGATGGCTTGATTATGTGCAAATGGATTCCAAAGCATTCTCGAGGATTTCTACCACGGTTTGAGATGGGTATTTTCCTACCGGCTTGAGGAGCATGTTGAGCATTATGATTTTCTACCAGATGGGATCAAATGGAAGGCTTCTGGCTGATCGAATATGTATTCTACTTGTGACTCAGAATGATTATGAGGTTCTCGTATTTTTCAAATGATGGCATGATAGATGTGGTATGTTGTGTGGGATTAAGGTTGGCGTGTGTAAGGTCACAGTTTAGCATTGAAATGGAGGTCATAAATTCTTAGAGGGCATGAATAATTTTTTATGTTTAGATGAATGCTATAACTATTTGGTATTACGTGAGTAGGGTGTACATTTCAGAAGGCACACTATGTTTTGAATTATGGATATTTCATAGGTATTACGGCATTTTCCTGGTTAATCGACTGCTAATTTCAAGATGTTTCTATGTGGCACGAAATAATGGAAGAAATATTCCTCGTAGGATGATCGTGTATGAGAGATATGTTAGACATTCAAATGGTGGAGATGGAATCAGAAATGGTGATTCGTGTGTTCTATGGATTTGGAGCAGATTATTTCATGGTTGAGGACTGTGAAGTCGTGGATGAAGCTAGCCAGATAATGGTACATATTATGACTCAGTCATTGGGGATTTTCGGAGGGTTATTTGTCTATTTGTGGGTGACCGAGTTGATTTGGGGGTCCATTGTTAGGCCCAATTACGATGTGTATTCTACACCGAGCCGGAATGGTTGGCTCCATACTGCTATTGTTGAGGGATGTGCCATCCGGTTGATGTTGAACTTATTCGTGTTCTGAAATCATCTGTGAGTTACTCCTTTATGCTACGAGGAGTTGTGATTCATTGGTTATATGCACACATGGTGCGGTTCTATTGGGGGCCTTATGGCAGAATTTGAGCGAGATGAGTATTTGGATATTGCATGATTGATTGTATATTGGCTATGTTCTTTCAGGTTTTGTGTGGCATTGTGTCATTTGCCTCTCCGTGGTTATTGATTTTTGAGCGGGGTGGCTCGAGGTATATAATATGGACCAACGTTTGGATGGGGTCACACATTGCAGCGGAGTTATGTTAAGGTATGAACCTTGTGTTAGAATCGTGTGATGGTTCTACGGTGTGTGCTGGAATTTTAGCATTTCTTTATGGCGGTACTCGTTAATCTACTGGGGCAGTTCTCTCATTTGAGCCATTTTCCATGACTGAGTACATTTGAATTGTTGCGTATTGGTGCACGAATTGTATGGGTTGTGGCTCTGAGTTATATTGGTATGGCATATCTGTGGAATAGTTGTGTTTAGTAATATAAGGTCATTGGACCTAGAATGGGTACTATCAGGTTTGGTTACGGTATGTTCGGAACGATAATATTGAAAGTCGGCTCAGAAAGCGATTATGGTTCTGGTTGGGGCGAGAGAGCTCTGTGACTTGTTGATCTTGTAAGTGGTCATGAAATTTCGCGTGCTTCTTTTATTATCAACAGTGTACGAAGGTTTTGGGATGAGGTTTGGTTCGATATAGGTTTAATACTAGTATTTGGTTGGTTTTGGAATAGTCAATGTAATCAGGAATAGTGCTACGAGCATGCGAGTTATGTACTATGTTAGGTGATTATATCCGTGGTTATGGTTATGGTTATGGTTATGGCTTGATACAGCTTGTTCAAACTCATATATTGTGTAAATGTAAGATTCGTGTCTTGAAAGAAATTCTAAAGGTTGGAAATTAAATTCCATGGTTTATGGGCTAAAGTTAAATCAATGATTTCAGTTGTATTGTGTTGTCAAGCTTATATGGAATAGGGTGACGTGGGTTCACCCCCGGTACGTGTGTTGTAATATGTAACAGTGATTTGATGGCTTGAAAATAACTCTTGGCACGTTCGAGGACGAACGTATGTTTAAGTGGGGGAGAATGTAACGACCCGGCCGGTCATTTTGAGTATCACAATCCCGTTTCCCCATTTACTGCTCAATTTGGGCTTTACAGTTGTTGTGTGACTTGCCGGGGTAATTGGTTCGGGTCCGGTGAGGTTTTGGAATGAATTGGAACACTTAGTTCCAAGGTTTAAAGCTTAAGTTAAAGTAGTGACCAGGTGTCGACTTAAGTGTAAACGACCCCGGAATGGAGTTTTGATGATTCCAATAGCTCTGTATGGTGATTTTGGAGTTAGGAACGTGTCTGGAAAATTATTTGGAGGTACGTAGTGGAATTTGGCTTGAAATGCCGAAAGTTGAATTTTTGGATGTTTGACCGGGGGGCTGACTTTTTGATATCGGGGTCGGAATCCGATTCTGGAAATTGGAATAGGTCCGTAATGTGAAATGTTACTTGTGTGAAAAATTCAAAGTCATTCCGAATTGATTTGATGTGTTTCGGCACAAGATATAGAATTTGGAAGTTCAAAGTTCATACATTTTGATTTGAGGTGCGATTCGTCGTTTTGATATTGGTTGATATGATTTGAGGCCTCGAGTAGGTTCGTGTGATGTTATGGAACTTGTGGGTATGTTCAGACTGGGTCCCGAGGGGCTCGGGTGAGTTTCGGATGATTAACGGATCAAATTCGGACTTAAAGAAATGCTGGAACTGCTGCCTACTGGTGTGATCGCACATGCGAAGCTTTTGATTGCAGGTGCGATGCCACATGTGCGCGCAACCAGTCATAGAAGCGACCAAGAGTGGAACTGGGCAGTGCTCGTAGGTGCGAAGAAATTGCCCGCAGATGCGGAGATTTTAGAAGGCCGGATGTTTCCGCAGACGCGTATTTTCATCCGCAAAAGCAGATGCGCAGGTGCGAGCCCAGGCACCGCAGGTGCGGAAATGCCTGAGTAGTGTTATAACGAGGGTTCCGAGTTTTTTTCTCATTTTGGACATTTTGGAGCTCGGTTTGGGCAACTTTGGAGAGGAATATTTTCACACAACTTGGGGTAAGTGTTCTTGACTACCTTGTGATAATATTTCATGAATCTATCTTCATTTTTAGCAATTGGTTGACGAATTTAAAGAGAAAATTGGGGGTGTTGGCCTAAAGTTCATAATACAAATTTTTTAGTTTTGAACATCGATTTGGAGTCGAAATCAAGTGAAATTAGTATGGTTGAACATGTAATTGGATGGATTGTCGTATTTTGTAAGTTTTGTCGGATTCCGAGACGTGGTCCCCACAGGTGATTTTTGGGGCTTAATTTCGGATTATGTGGAAAATATTAGTATTTTCATATGGAATTAATTCCTATAATTTGGGTCGACTGTATCAAATTAATTGTGACTAGATTCGAGCCGTTTGTAAGTTGTTACGCGCAGAATGGAGTTTCTGGAGCATTGATTAGCTTGCTCGATATTGGATTTGGCTTGTTCGAGGTATCTTCTAATCTTAAAGTTGAGGGTATGAACCCTGAATATATGTATTATGTGAATTGTGGGGAGGTGACGCACATGCTAGATGACGGGAGTGTGGGCGTGTACTATAGAAATTGTGACATAATTATTTTTGTGGAATTTTGTAGTCAAATAATCTTGGCATTTTCTATATAGTTTTATGTTCTAAAGAAATTGAGTTGAGAATCATATTAAAAATCATGTTGAGGCTATGTGCCAGTATTATTGGGACCCATAGAGATCATATTGCTGTGAATTATTTGTTTTAAATTAAAAATTCATACTCAGTCATATTTATGTCATTACATATCATATCTAGGTCTCTGTTGTTATTTATTGATACATCATATCATCATTGTCGGGCTATTTTCATGACATTGTGAGCCCATGAGAGAGAGACTGGAGAGACTGATGACTGAGTGAGGCCGAAGGCCTGATTGTGAGGATTATTATGTGGATCGGGGTTGCCCGCCTGTAGCAGGCCTTATAGGCTTTATTATATCACGTGAGTTGTGAGGATGAGTGTGGATCGGGGATGCCCGCCTGCAGCATACTTTATTATTATCACACGTGAGTTGTCTGTGCAGATTATAGCGCTTGGGCTGAAGGAGCCCCTCCGGAGTCTGTACACACCCCCAGTGAGCGCAGGTACCTACTGAGTGCGAGTGCGAGTGCCGAGCGTGAGTGCCGAGTGATTTGGGAGGATCGAGTGACTGTGATACATGAGTGGCTGTGAGGATTGAGTGGATGTGAGAACAGAGTGACTGGGAGGACTGAGTGACATGATACTCTGAGAGTATGCATATGATTTTATCACTGAGTTGCATCGCATTGACATGCACACATGACATAGAGGCATAGAGATGTATTTTTTCTCATATTGTACAGTATCACATCATTCGTGATTTCTTGCACATATTGACAGATGGGCATAGTGACGCATTTGTTTTACACGAGTAAACTGGAAAGAAAATGAAACATCTCATTTATTATTAAAAGGATTTTGGAAAAATTATTGTTTTCAAACTTATTCATATTTTTGGCAACTTCGGTAAACAATTTGGGTTTTCAATAATGTACTTGAAAGGAAGAACTATTTTTAGAAATCATGATTTAGCTGAGCATTTTATTTCTGAGTTACTTCTGGTATTACTTGTTTAAGTTGTTATGAACTATTATTGGTTATTGAAGTTGGGACCCGACCTTGGTAAAAGCTCATCACTACTTTCAACCTAAGGTTAGTTTTGTTACTTACTCAGTATATGGGGTCGGTTGTACTGATACTACATTTCTGCACATTGCGTGCAGATGTTGGCTGTTGTTATTGTTGTGCTCGATGGTTGCCGGATTTGAAGATGTACCTGCGTTCCTATTGTAGCTGCCTCTTGTTCATGGTAGCCCTAGATTATAAAAACTCTATTTATGTACTTTTCAAACAGGAGATGTATTTACTTCATAGAAGCTCATGATTTGCACTACCAGTTCTTGGGGAATGTATATGATTAAGATTTTTTTTCTTTGCTTAAATTGCTTTAAAAATTATTATTGGAATTGAATAGTTGAAATGTGGCTTACCTAGCGGGTTGGGTTAGGTGCCATCACGACTAGTTGGATTTTGGGTCATGACAGAACAACATAAAATTGGTAGGATGGTGATGAAGCTACCATTATAGTAAACGATGGCCTAGATGTAGCCACTTCAACCTAGGGGTGGGCATCGGTCGGTTCGGTTCGGTTTTGAATGTTATCCATTTGGTATATCGGTTATCGGTTTATAAATATGCTAAACCGATAATCGAACCAATAAAATGTCACGCCCTGACCTTGGGGAGCGCGACCGATACTCAACCAAGATACCCCGGTTAAGCAAGACTGCTAGATGCCTTCTACCTAATCTTGCCCATTAACAACATAAGAATCAGTACAAGTGATAGACATGAGAAGAGTCAAGTGTTCCACATTCTTTTTCCATTACTAATGGATATCCATTTATGATTTCCACAATATTACAAGTTTATAGATATGATGAAAACCATGTTTTCCCAAATACCAACACTTACTAGTTTAATTCCCAACATCAAACACCACCCACAACCTGTCTACGGATCGTCTAAGTACAACAGAAAAGTAATATGGAAGTACTGACGACAAGGCCTCGGTTATACCTCAAAACATAAAGCACAATGTCAAATGATATGAAGCCTGAAACATAGTAGGGCTCATCAAAATCAGCTGAATAGAGAGTAACTGCTAACGAGGATCAAAACTGCCCGCTGACAAACCACCTACATCCATTGAAGATGCATCGCCTCCGGAAAAGGGACGTTAGTACATATGGAATAATACTAGTATGTAAATCTAAATGTCCTCTTTTAAAATAGAATGCCAATATAAGAAAGGAAAACCATAGAAACAGCAAGTCAAAATCAACAATATCCAAATGCCCAGTTAAAACATAACAATTTTCAAAATACAAAAATAATATATATTTTTGGTTGGGAGATCAATAGCACCGATATACCATCGTGTTTTTGGCACGGATTTGGATCACGCCTGATCGGCTAGGCCATCTCCCCATGAACAATGTGGTTTGACATGTGATGCAAAAAAAAGGTGTTACCAAGAGTAGAACCACCATGTGCACAATATGGCATCTGATCACCACCCGGCTGGCTAGGTTGTCTCCCCACATATGCCGTGTGAGTCGACATTAAATCCAGGGCTATCAACAATCTCATCCAAATTAAGGGAAATAATCACAATCGCATCAATAATTCAATCTCATCCCAAATAAGGGGAATAATCATAATTCACTTCCATACCGGCACGTGTAGTTTCGGGTGTGGGCCTTACGACCCACCCTTCCTCGGTTTGCTAATGATACTCACAAAAACATTTTGTTTGAACACAAGGGAAACAAAAGTACAAACATAACACCTCATTATCTTTCACACTATAAATATCTTCATTAGTACTTTCAACCATTACAACATTGTTATTTCCTTGGCTCTCTTGACCATACTTATGATTCTTCATCCGTGGCACGTTGGCCGTATTTCATATTTCACATTTTCTTTTATTTACTTTCATTGATCATCATCATAAATATCAACAAACAGAATATTCTGAAAATCACAACTTTAGGTTTATTAGTAACGAAGGCTTTAAACACAATGGATTTCTTTCCAAGAAATAGAGTAAAGTGAGTGGCAATCGAAGCACAAGTTAAAATCATAAACGAGCAACACATCATTTGTTCTTGAAATACTTTTCCCCCAAAAAGGCAATACATAATTTCAACTCATGAAGACATAAGAGATCAAAACACATTGGAAAAACTTACAAAGCATAACATTAGTCAAAACATCCACATTTGGGCATGACTTGGGTACATCAGCTTTTAGGCAAATCTATTTTCGAAGTCAATTTGGAACACTTGAATCAAGGCTCATTTCATAACTTTTCTCACATCATTTCATTTCATTGGCATCATTGGCCACAAGTATAATTTTCATTCTAGGTACGTTGGCCACACTTTATACCTCCAACCCTCTTCTTTCACTTTCAAGAATCTTTATAGATTACCAACAACAAGGCATTTCAAATCAAGACTTCAGGTGTATAATGGAGTTTTAGACGCATGGAGTATTCTTTCCAAGTTAGGCATAATGGACTTTCATTTGAAACATGACTAAATGCTATAACATTTTAATACACATATCATTCTTGAACACATTCCCAAAGGATAACATAATGTGATAGAAACATTCGGAACATATTTTAAATACATAATTCTCGACACTTTGCTTACTCGGGATAATCGAATTTATTGGGAACAACTAGGAACATGGGAATAAGGAACTTGAGCCAACCATACCTGAAACTCACGGGAACATCATGGAATTCAATTCTAAGAGAATAGTTTATCCAACATACCTTGTTTGAGCTTTACTTAAGTTACTACAATGTCCCAACACTTCTAGCAATAACAATCTATAAGAAGATACGAAAATCAAATAATAATTAAAAGGATTCTCATGGTGTAACTCTCTTAGGAATTTTATCAAATACCTATTATGCAAAATAGACTACAAAGTTCTACAATGGTAATCCCTTCCTCCCTCAACCAATTTCAACAAGAACTACCCAAAATGGTTCATTAACCCTACATACTACAACCTATTAACACATGATTGGACTAATTCAAATCCCACAATGGGCGGCATACTCACGAAAGGTCTCTGTGGGTTTCTTCTTAAGATTCTGGATATAGAGAACATCTGGTGCATTCTCCGTATTGAACCTGAATTCGTCCATAAAGTCGAATGACATACTTACTTAGTTAGGATATTTCTTTGGGTTTTGACTGATGTACCATGATAAATCATCCCAGTGACACTACGCATGAACAGCTTCATGCGGATTTGCTCGTTCTTGCCCATACCTACGAGTTAATCGCAGTAAGTCCTCAAATGCACCTTGGGATCACCGGTTACATCAAACATTTCAAACTTCAGTGGTTTGTAACCTTCAAGTAGCTCCACATCCGGTTAGATACACAAATGTTCATAATTCAAATCTTTGAAACCTTTTCCTCCCTCGACACTCTGAACCCTTCCAGATATTTTCTTTAACTCTTCAACCATGTTCCTGATGAGCAGGTCCTTCTCGGTAGGTTTAGGCATGTATAGTGTTTGTTGTGGGGTGTATGGTAGAGTTTCCACGTATATGAGGTGTCTTTGGTGGGTTCTAGGGACTTGAGTGTATGGGTAATCATTGATGGATACCTATGGTGGATCGTGGGTAGGTTGAGATACATTTTGAGGGGGAGGTAGGTGGAGATTTGCGGGTATTGGGTTGTATTATGAGGCTATGGTTGAGGAACTTGCAACAGTAAAGGGTTTAGGTATTGTCGGGGTGTGGGGTTGTGGTGTTTTTGTGTAGTAGGGGGATTTTGTGGAACTTGGGGTTGTGTATTCAGAGGTTGTGGATTATGGGGTTGTGATGGTTTTGAGTGGTGGTATTCTGGTGATTGAAGTCGAGAACGTTTAAGGTGAGGGGGAGGTTAGCGAGGTTGCGGACCTGCTCGAGTTTGCCTTATAACTCCAAAAGCTTCTACTCTAATCACAAAACCAGTTTGTTATGCCCCGGTGTACTTCTTCCATCTAAAGTCTCCACATTCTCTGCCATAGGAGCGTTGTCTTTCCTGTTGCCACTAATATCGTCCATCTTTCCTTTACCCTTACTTTTGATATCGTTAGGAGGGGTGGATGACCTCTAGATCTGGTGTGATATGTTGATGGTGCCAGAATGCACGAACCAACCATTGGGAATGGGAATAATCAAAATAAAGAAAAATAAAAGATAGCCAAGTTAGTAAGATGAAATAAAAGAGTCTTGCAGATAACACGTAAGGCATGTAATAGTTCGCGTCTTAATATGGGAACCTTGTTGCACTCGAGGTAGCCTAAGCGACAAGTAGACTTGGAGAAATTTGTGCCAACATTGCTTCATCCCATTAATGCAAAAATAAATCAAACCAAACTATTACTAAATCGAAATAATGATATAGAGTTACTAATTGCACAAAGCCTTATTACGTCGAATCTAAACGAAATCTATCTATAAAACAATAAAAGAAAACTCTCCTACTCTACTTGGTCCTAGATGGACCTTCTCAATGCCTTGCCATCTTGGCCCCATCGATCACATTCCCAAGGTCACGCTTGTCAAGTAGCAAGTAAGCCATTGCTAGCTTTCCTCCTTCGTCATTGCCCATACCCTGGCAGTCCTAGAGCCACTTCCTCATCTTCCCTTCCAAATCCATCAACCCTTGATCTAAGTGCTCCAACCTCTCTGTCGACTTGTTTGCGATCTCCTTCTATTCCCTTATTACTTCAATGTCTATCCTATGATGTTCCAAGTGTTTGGCCTCAAATTTAAAGATCCTCTTGTGCAGCCTCTTGTACTTTACCTGAGCCTCGGCCTCTTCGTCTATGATCCTTCATTTTAACTTGATTCTCAGTTTGACATCCCCGGATATGTCATCCTCAAGAAATGATAGGTATCAGTACATGTGTCCAACGTGATACCTGTCGGGCTCAATAGTCTCTCCATCTACAATGAGCTTTTGGTTCCACATATGCTGGGCCTCAAACTTGAATGGAATGACATCCCATTTGAAGTCGTCTTTGTATTGAGTCATATTGGATAACTGGGATATAACTTGTGTCCTTCCAGCTTGTCTCATCATCCTGATTGAAGCATAAGGGTAAATGACCTGCAACCCGATCAACACCAACTGAATGGTATTCTTGGACCGGATATATAAGCCCTTTGCTGGAAAAATACTCGAACATACAGTGTACCTGTTCGTCAGACAGATTGCTAAAAAGGCGTACCCATCCTTCAGTATTTGTAGGCTTTGCGAATCTATCAAGAGTGAATGTCATCTTCTTTGGATGATGACTAACGATGTAACCATTCAATGGCCTAGGAAGGAACTCTTGATGGTAGTCTCCTCTTTGAAGATGTTCTAATAACCAAACCTGTAGCAGAATATTGCACCCCTCAAAATACCCAGCCACATACTTGCATCGATCCAAGGCTCTGTACATCTCAGCTAGTATCATAAGAATAATAGTGTAGTTTTATCCCTCGATTCCTTCCATCATGGTCCTGGTGACCATGGCTAAACGAGTGAGAATTTTTCTTCCTTGCATTGGGAAAACCATCAAACCTAGGAAATAGACTACGAAGACATAAACTCAACGATGAACCCATCCAGCGGAGGTGATGACCAATTCCTCATGATATAAACAGTGTGATTTGCTATGTCCATACAGTTCGTAGAGAAAGTCAAAGAGAATGTAGGACTTCTTCAAGTAACCCAACTCATCATTCTTCTTGAACCCAACTATTTTCAGAAAATCGCGGGGTGTACGATTTTCTGGCACCAACAAACTCGGACTATCCCATGGAACTCTAGCGAAACCTACAATTTCTTCCAAAAGAGGATTCGTCTCCATATTTCCAAACCGAAAGACGAACCTTTTTTCATCCCAAAACATAGTGGTTGCCTCAATTAGTTCTCTTCTTGGCCGGATGTCTATCAAGGAAATTATCCAATACCCTTCTTCATGATTCCTATCACACGGTGCGAGGTCATTCCACTAATCGACCAATAGGTGGGATGTTCCGGACCATGCTGAACCTGGGAATTGTGTGCCTTGTGTTCTGCATCAAACAAAAGAGTTAGCCATTCTCCCTCCTGATTTGATTAATTACATGATAACAGTCAACACGTTGGCACATTTTCTCCAAATAACTCATATAGCATGAATGTGTCCCTTGGGATTGTAGAGATCCCTTTGGACTTTGGATAGGGTTCATCTAAATGGATTAATACACAGTAGGTATTTAATCAATCCTAGGTTTTAACATGATGCATGCATATTTCCAATCAGAGTAGGTTTCTAGAAAGGTCTAGATTGATACTCTCAAGCGGACTACTTGATAGGTAAAGGCAGGGGACCGTCGACAACACCGCTGATCGACTAGTCTACCACTAATAAGCCTTTCCAATTTGACAAGTGTATTTACGGGAAGTGCGAACACTCATCAAGAGCCGCTATATTGATAATTGGCAAGAGTGGAATATGATGTCGAGAACACGCTTATGTGAAAACGATAACATGTAGTCAAGTAATTTACATGGTGAAAGCATATAAAGGTAGTATTAAATGATGCGGTAAATAAGCGAGAGAGAAAGGGAAAAGAAAAGGCAAAGAAAAAGGTTAGCATAATTCACAAAAAATTCGAAAACATAATTAAATGAAGCAAGTAAAGGAGGTGGGGAAGGGAGGTTCATGATGTAGCAATTTCGAGGAAATAAAGGGATGGGAAGAAGGGGCCAATTCAATAATCCACATAAGAAAATCCTTTTTGGTAAGAGCCTATGTATATCCCCAGCAGAGTTGCCATGTTGTCGCGCACCATTTTCTCGCAAAAGCAGGTTTCGACATGTGACAACTCCGTTAAAGGATAATTTAAAGAGAAGAGTCGCCACCTAAGTAATTAGCTGAAAGAAATCATATATAAGTAATTTAAAGGAAATATTTTGAAAAAAAACATAATTCTTCCATTAATAAGCTAGTTGATACAACTCATTGAAGTCACAAGATATAGCTTAGTCACGACCTAGGTTTCTCAACGGAGAGTAATTATAGATGAGGGGGTCCTAAATTTATTAGCCTAAAGGATCACCCCGTATAACATAAATAATACTTCGCAACCCTTTTAAAGTACAATGGTTGCTCATATTATCCAGGGAGCACAAACTATCATCTCCTGCTATCTGATTACTATATTTAAGTTATTTACCTAAAGCGCACTAGTTCAATTCTATGTCGCGTTCTATGCATTCCTACTCATCCCATGCCTATGGTCTGGGAGGGTTTGGACCACTATAGGTGGTTCTAGAATCAAACTATGCTGCTCAAATGAGAAAACCAGGTGTCACAAAATTGAAACAAGTAGGACTTCATGTAAGATGCAAGTAGCACAAAGGGGGGTTTCATATTTACCTCCACACATAGGTGCATATGCATATATTTCATCAAATAATAGATGGCGGCAGAACGGTCAAGTAAATATGCCCTAGTCAAAATTAGACGAACAGTTGCTTTACGAGTTAATTAAGCCTAAGGCATGGTTATCAAGTGAATGTGTGGATGATCAATTAAAAGTGATCAGACCTAGAATTCATCTTCAGAGTTCACAAGTGCCTCGAGAAGGGCCTCGAGAAGTGCTTGCACCAGAGGAGGTCATTGACAACACCATCGGCCACTGACTAATTGGACACAGAACAGAATAGAGCAAGTGCAAGTGAGGGAGAGAGTAGTGATTAAAGTCTATTTTAAGGGATTGGGATGGGTTTATATAGTGTTCTATTAGCTTAGTACATGAAAGGAAAAATACCAATTATAACACAAAAAAAGGAAATAATCACATGCAGACCCATTCCAAATTGGAATGTGGTAAAATCAAACAAACCCTAGTTTGACAGGAATTCAAAAATTAGCCAAAGATCTCACTTAATCGGACCCATATGGCCTTGTTGTGAATATATACAAACGGATTATCATTTGAATCTTGAAGATTGAGGTCGGTTTCACTTGATTCAGAGAAATGGTACTTGCCAAAATCATGCAAGTACGAAGTAACACCACGGTTATGTAAGTAATGACAGGGTAGCACACATAAGGCAAGTAAAACATGGAAAGGTTCCATGATTTGGTCGGATTCAAAGAATATTGAGGGTGAGGCTGCTAGGTTTCAGTGAGAGACAGGATCGTGTGATGGCCGCAGAGGCGGGGGAAATGGTCTCTAGGGTTTGGGCATAGGGATATAACGAGAGTGCGGGATTTGTTGTGGTCCGTTGATCATTTGAGATCAATGGCCGAGACTAAAGGGTAGGCGGGGTGGTTTATAAATTGGATCTCGTCTGTGTTAGGAATAAAGGGGTTGTTTGGTTTGGGTCTGGGGTGTGGGCCATGTATTTTGAGCCGGTTTTGGTTCAATTTTAGCCTAGTTTTTCTGAGGGAACTTAAAATACGGAAACTAATTTAAAAATAAATTAAAAAATGAAAGAAATTGATATAAATGTTGTTTTAAAATTAATACATCTCAAAATAATACACTATAATTGCAAAAATATATAAAACGTTATTTAGACCTAAACAGCATAGTAAAGACGACTTTTGAAAAACAGTGGCTATTATTGCAAATGATATATAAATGCAAATATAATTATATAAAATGAAGTAAAATATTTCAAAATGCATGTGGATATAAAAATTAATTGTAGGCAATCAATCACCCGGAAATAATTTTAAAGGAGTAATTAATAAATATTTGCTAATTAAAATGCCAAAAAATAATTTAAAGCTTTAAAAAAAGGATAAAATATTATTTGTATGAACTCTTGTAATATCAATTTGATAAAAGTACGAAATAATATTTTAAAAAATATATAGAATACTTTATAAAATATGAGGGTAAAATTGAGTATCAGCAGTGACCACGCGCGGGCGGATTGTGATATTGCGCTGGTGAACATGCTGGGGAGATTGTGATATTGGCACATGAGTTGTCCGTGCAGCACGTGAGTTGTCTGTGTGGTTGGTATTATTAGCATGTGAGTTGTCCATGCAACATGTGATTTGTCCATGCTAATCTGAGATATTGATATTATTGATACCGTGTAGCACGTGAGTTCTCTGTGCAGCATATGAGTTGTCCGTGCAGTTGATATTATTGGCATGTTGCAGCACGTGAGTTGTCTGTGCAGCATGTGGATTGGATCCATCACCCTAGGGTCACCCTCTTATGGTTCTTCTTGATGGTTTACACGCGAATTTGAGTAAAGTTGATCAGTGGTTTGGTTCGGATATAGAGATTCTGAGGAAAAGCTAGCCAATGTTTGATTTGGTTATTGCATTTCATCTTTACTTATAATTTCCCTTATTGTTTACTTGATTTATTTGCATATCTTCTTTATTTGATGGATTGTTGACTGAGTAGAGTACATTGAGTAATTGTGTGCACCAAGGTGGTTCTTTCAATGATTTATGACTTGATCATATAATTGTTTTGCACCTGTTGAATTTATGAATTATATAGGTTTTAGCGAGTATCATTTATAATTATTGCTTCTATTACCTCACCGAGGTTAATTATGATACTTGCTGAGTACATAGGGTCGGTTGTACTCATATTACACTCCGCACTTAATTGTGTAGATCAAGGTGTTGGACCCAACCATCAGTAGCTGAGGCTTGACACGGAGTTTGTCATCCGAGAGACGAGGTAGAGCTGCATCTCGACCGAAGTCTTGGCATCTCTTTTCTTTTGTAATTTTGTCTTTCGTTCGGACAATATTGTTATTTGTATTTCGAACTTGTATTTTTGTTTTAGTGCTCATGACTCTGTATTTACCAGTTCTGGGGAATTTGTTATGTATTAATGATATTGTTTATATTAATGCCTTAGACTTGTACTATTTCTGTTAATTCAGTATTTATATTTCGTTTCTGTTATGTTTGGCTTGCCTAGAAAGTGAGTTTGGCGCCATCACGACCGGTTGGTAGTTTTGGGTCTTGACAGGTTTTCTGGTGTATCTCAGTGCTTCGCGATTGTGAAGCCTTTAACGCGATTGCGAAGAGGAGATTTAGTACAGGGACAGGTTACTCTACGTGAATACGAGGAGCAGCTTGCAAATGCGAATGCTTAGGGGGGTTGTCCTTGGTGAACGCGGCAGCCCTCACGCGAATACATAGGCTTAGGGAGATTTGGGGAAGGCAGGTCTTCTCGCGATTGTGATCGCGCCCTGTTGATTGCGAACATGAAGGCTTGATGGGTGTGATGCTTTTGCAAACGCACTACTAACCTCGCAAACGTGAAGGCATGTTAGCTTGTGTCCTTCGTGAATGCGGCAGGTGCTCCACGAACGCGAAGAAAACCTGACGTCAAGGTATTTAACACACCATATTCAAAGGGATGTGCCATGGTGCATGCTATTCGCCGATGACATAGTTCTGATTGATGAGTCACGAGCCGGTGTTAACGAGAGGCTGGAGGTTTGGAGACAGGCTCTTGAGTCTAAGGGTTTCAAGCTGAGCAGGACGAAGACGGAATACCTGGAGTGTAAGTTCAGCACTGAGCCAGGGGAAGAGGGCGTGGATGTGAGGCTTGATTCGCAGGTCATCCCGAGTAAAGACAGCTTCAAGTACCTTGGTTCGGTTATCCAGGGGGGAGGGGAGATCGACGAGGATATCATACACCGTATTGGGGTAGGATGGATGAAGTGGAGGTTAGCATCTGGAGTCCTGTGTGACAAGAGAGTGCCACCGATACTCAAAGGTAAGTTTTATAAAGCGGTGGTTAGACCGGCCATGATGTATGGGGCTGAGTGTTGGCCCGTTAAGAACTCACATATCCAGAAGATGAAAGTAGCAGAAATGAGGATGTTGCTGTGGATGTGCGGGCACACTAGAATAGATAAGATTAGGAATGATGATATCCGGGAGAAGGTGCATATGGCTCCCATTGATGACAAGATGCGGGAAGCGAGACTTAGATGGTTCGGACATGTTCAGAGGAGAAGCCCAGATGCTCCGGTACGGAGGTGTGAGCAGCTAATTGTGGAAGGCACGAGAAGAGGTAGAGGGCGACCTAAGAAGTATTGGGGAGAGGTGATCAGGCAGGATATGGCGAGGCTCCAGATTTCCGAGGACATGTCACTTGATAGAAAGATGTGGAGGTCGAGCATTAGAGTTGCAGGTTAGGAGGTAGTTGAGTCGTGCCTTACTTCGTACCATTGTGGGACTAGCCATGTAGGGTTTTTGTCTAAGATAGCTAGTGGCAATGTTGTGGCTTACTATTTCGCTTTTCAGTGTATGTCCTATTTACTAGCTATCGCTTTTGCTTTTCATCTTTCTTCTAGATTTCATGGTGTTCCTATTTTTCTTATGATTGTTGTGGCGATACTAATATTTACTAATATTGTCTCCCTTTGCTTTGCATCTTTCTTCTGGATTTCATGGTGTTCCTATTTATCCTATGATTGTTGTTGTGATACTAATATTGTCTCCTTTTTGTATTTTTGTCATTTTGTCTTCTTTTTTTTAGCCGAGGGTCTTTCGGAAACAGCCTCTCTACTCCTTTGGGGTAGGGGTAGGGGTAAGGTCTGCGTACGCACTACCCTCCCCAGACCCCATTAGTAGAATTTTACTGGGTCGTTGTTGTTGTTGTTTGTTGTTGTTCATTGGTTAGTACTTTTAATCTAGTTTTGATTTATTTCTATTAACACCCATAGATTTCTATCCTTAAATCTAGTAGTTTAAAAGTAAAAAATGGGAGTTTTGGGTAGAATTTAGGGATATTTGTAAAATTGAGATTTAAACCTCAAATTGAGGTCTAATTTAAAAACAAATGATATATTTGGACTCGTGAGTTAATGGGTCATCGATATTTGGTCTCGATTTCAAATTTGGATTGTGTGGGTATGGGTTAACTTTTCGTTGACTTTTGGAATTTTGTCAAAGATTGAACCTTTATTTCTTGGGGATGTTTCCTTTAGCATTGTTTGACTTCCTTAGATGATATTTGACTAGGTTTTTATCGTTTTGAGGAGTATTTCTAAGGGAGACGGTATTGGAATGTGAAAATTATTCCGAAATAAGGTAAGTATCATGCCTAGCTTTGTTGAGGAAAATTATTTCTACTAAATGATATTGTTTGCTACACATGTGGGGGTGATGCATATATGAGGTGACGAACGTATATGCATATGCCATGATTTTCATGCTCGGTAGGGGAAATGATATGTTTCTTTGTGCCTTGTTGAACTTGGTGATACCTTGACTTATGCTTCATTTAATTCTATGATTAATGAAGTTAAATATCCGTGTCAGAAAATATGTAGAACATATGACATCTTAAAAAGATTTAATGTGTTAATTTTAGATTGTTTACATACTTAATTTGACTGTAGCATCATGAGCACCCATCTATACATGTTATCATCATGTTACTTGAGCTTCTTTATCTATAATAAGAGATTATGAGTGGGGTCTTAGGGCTATTTTTGGCACGATGGTTATTTTCATGCGGTTGATATGATGTTGGCACGATGAGTATTGTCGTACAGTGTGAAATAAGATTGGCCAGTTGGCTTTTACCGTGTGAGAAGAATGGGAGTTAGATTTTTGTTATGATTACTCGTTTGTTAAACACTTACATGCCCTCTACTTTGGTTTCTATTAATGTTTGTTGTTTTGTATGTTACTTTCACGTTTGTATTCCGTATGTAGTTACCTCTGTGTTTTCTATTTCGCCTATTACTACTATATCTAGGTTTCTACCTTGTCTATTACTGTTACTCCTAGGTTTTTACTTGATTTACATCTGCTACATGTTCTCTTCGAGTTCATGTCTTTAGTTGTTATTAGACTGTATATGTTACATGCCTCTATTTGTTACATGATTTACTTATTAGATGTCTTGACCTGCTGCATGCCTTCACTTACTACATGCATTCACTTACTATATGCCTTCACTTACTACATGCTTTCGCTTATTACATGCCTTCACTTGTTATATGCTTTTACATACCTGCCTCCATTTGTTATATGATTTCACTTATTATGCACTTGTAACGACCCGACCAGTCCTTTTGAGCATTTGCACTTCGCTCGGTAGTTTGAGGGCACGCGTAGCTCCGTATGATATATTATGACTTGTGTGAATTGTCGGTTTTGGTTTTCAGGCTATTCAGAATCGATTTGGAAGAATGAATTTCATGATTGAAGCCTTAAGTTGGAAGAGTTGACCAAGTTTGACTTTTATGAATTTGACCCTGGAACGGAGTTTTGATGGTTCTGTTAGGTCCGGATGGTGATTTTGGACTTGGGCATATGCCCGAATTTGCAATTGGATATTTCTAGAATGATTCGGCACTAATTGGCGAAAGTTGGAAATTTAAAGGTTTGGAAAGTTCATTCAAGTCAAATTGAGGTGTGACTAATCATTTCAATATTGTTATGTGTGATTTAAGGCCTCGAGTAGGTTCGTATTACGTTATGGTACTTGTTGGCATATTTGGACGGGGTCCCGAGTGGCTCGAGTAAGTTTCGGGCAAGATTCAGATCATTTTCGTTTCATGTTGCATTGCTAAAGGAATGTTGGTTCTGGTGCTTCCGCATCTGCGGAAGAATGTCCGCAGATGCGGACATTTGGTCGCAGAAGTGCAAACAGGCTTGGCTAGAGATCATAACAGATGCGGATAAAGAGGCTCACCTGCATGTGCGCAGAAGCAAAATCCTTGGGCGTAGGGGTAGTCCTAAGCGCTGATGCACGTTCACTAGTCGTACCTGCGATTGCGCATGAGTGGATGTTTTTCGCAGGTGCGAAGAGTCATTTTTCCATCCTTTTTCCGCAGAAGCGGGCTTCACGTCGCAGAAGTGACATCGTAGAAGCGGGTCACTGTTCGCAAAAGCGAAGATGACTTGGCAGAAGCTTTAAGTTTGAGGGTTTGGTTATTTTACCATATTTGGAGCTATGGAGCTCGGATTGAAGCGATTTTTGAAGCAAATTTCATCACGTGGTTTGGGGGTAAGTGTTCTACACTCGGTTTTGATTATATTTCGTAATTCTATCTTAATTTTTGGTAATTGGATTATGAATTATAAATAGAAATTGGGGGTTTTAGCCTAAAGTTTCATAGAGTGAGTTTTTGAGTTTTGAATATCGATTCAGAGTCGGATTTGAGTGAAACTAGTATGGTTGGACTTGAAATCGAATGGGTTGTCGGATTTTGTGAGTTTTGTCAGGTTCCGAGGCGCGGTCCTGGGTTTGATATTTGGTTTAATTTGGGCTTTTGAGTAAAGATTCGACCTATATCAATTGGAATTGTTTCCTTAGACTTTATTTGATGTATTTGAGCTGCTTTTGGCTAGTTTCGAGCCGTTCGGAGGTCAGTACGTGCGGGATGGAATTTTTGGAGCATCGCTTGTCTTGCTCGGTATTGGATTTAGCTTGTTCGAGGTATGTAACACTTCTAAACTTGGAGCTGAGGGTATGAACCCTAATTATACGTGTTATGTGATTTGTTTGGTGGTGACGGGCGTGTGGGCGTGCACTGTAGAAATTGAGACTCATTCGATTCCGTAGAGATGTATAGTCAATTAACTTTTATTTTTCCATGTATTTTTATGTGTTAGAGAAACTGAGCTGTGACTCTTATTAGAAATCATGCTTAGGCAAATGCTGGTACTATTGGGATCCACTCAGGTCATTTCTGTTGTCGAATTATATATTTAAATTGTAATTTCGCACTGAATCATATAATTCATTGTATATCATATCTCAGCCTCTATTATTATTTATTGATACATCATATCATCATTTTGGGCTAGTTTCATGAAATTGTGAGCCCGAGAGACTGGAGAGATTCATGACTGAGTGAGGTTGAGAGCCTGATTGTGAGGTTATTGATACTATGGCACGTGAGTTGTCTGTGCGGATCCAGATATTGATACTATGGCATGTGGGTTGTTCGTACGGATCCATATATTGATACTATGGCACGTGAGTTGTCCCTACAGCACCTGAGTTATCCGTGCGGATTCATGCCATGATTGGCTCATTATAGCGCTTGGGCTGAAGGAGCCCCTTCATAGTCTGCACACCCATAGTGACCGCAGGTACCTATTGAGTGCGAGTGCCGAGAGCTAATGCCGAGTGATTGGGAGGACTGAGTGACTAAGAGGACTGAGTGATTGGGAGGACTTAGTGGATTGATACTCTGAGAGTATGCAAATGGTTATTCCCTATGTTGTACTGCATTCGACATGCACACTTGGTATGCAGGCATAGAGATGCATGTTTTCTCATGTTGTACGGTATCATGCCATTCATGACTTCTCATACACATTAACATATAGGCATAGAGATGTAATTTTCCTCATGCCATCTGATGAGAAAACATTTACCTGTTGAAAAGTTTTGGAAAGAAAATCTCAATTTTACAAACTTACTCATATTTTGGTGCTTTCGATAAAAGATTTGGGCTTTCACTGTTACACTTGCAAAGCATGCCTATTTTCCAGAACTGTGAACGAGCTGAATATTATATCTCTGAGTTATTTCCTGTACCACTTTTATTATATTGTTATGAGCAGTTGTTGACTATTGGTGTTGGACTCTGACCCTTGTCATAGCTCATCAATACTTTCAACCTAAGGTTAGGTTTGTTACTTATTGAGTGCATGGGGTCGGTTGTACTCATACTACACTTCTACACCTTGCGTGCAGATATTGGATGTTGATGTTGCCGTGCACGGCGGAAGATGGATCTGAAGATGTACCTGCATTTCGGTCATAGCTACCTCCCAATCTTGGTAGCTTAGAATTTTAATATGTTCATGTATATTTTAGACAAATTATGTACTTTATTTTATACTAGCGTTGTAAATTCTAAATCTTAGAAGCTCATGATTTGTACTATCAGTCCTTGGGAAATTCTTTGTATAATAGTTCAGTTATATTATCATTTATTCTCTTAATAAATATTATTTAAATTAGTTAGTTGTTAATTGGCTTACCTGACGGGTTGGGTTAGGTGCCATCACGACTAGTTTGATTTTGGGTCGTGACAAGTTGGTATCATAGGTCTAGGTTCATAGGTTCTACAAGTCATGAGCAAGTTTCTAGTAAAGTCTTGCGGATCGGTATGATGACGTCTATACCTGTCTTCGAGAGGCTACAGGGCATTTAGGATAATTTTCCATCTTTCTTTACTTATCGTGCGGCATTGATTCAGCCTGAAGTATAACTCTTTGAATTCCTTCCGGGTATTCATATGCGCATGTGAGCGCTCAATATCAGCTGTGCATCGATGGCTTGTGATTCCATGCATGAGGTGTAAGATGTGATTTCTGTGTGCTGATGATGGGTCAGTCTGGAGGACTTGAGGCCGGGTTGTGACGGTAGCTTGAGCACGGGGATTTCAGTTGTGTGAGTATATGTTTTTGGACTAATATGTCCGGTATTGTCCCTATGAGTGGAATTTGTGGTTAGATGACCATATGATGAGTATGATGTGACTGCGGGAAGTGTTCAGATGGTTTAAATGTGAAGGGAAGAGTTTGCTTGGGATGTGGAAAGGACTATCGGGTGCTTGATTTCTGTCTTGATGTGACGTATAGTCTCGAGTTATGAGTGTGTTGAAAGATTTTTTCATATTGTTTAATAGTGGAACGAAGTAGATTTTCATATTTTGTTGTGAGTTCAGACTCTTGGAGATCAAGTGATTGCGTAGTAGTTATTGCTATGAAATGGTATAGAGAGATGTCAGTTTGAGGCTAAGCAGGTGGGTTATAACCTGCGGGGTAATCTACAGATGTTTGACTTCTATAATGTCGTGTGGAGGCTTTCTTTTCTACCAGTGGGTTATACTTGTGCAATTTGAGTATGGAGAGGTTGTAATAGTTGACCTGACCGTCACGAGAATGAATGCGAGGTTTGCAGATGATTTGAGGTATTAGATGGTTTGTGTTACATGAGCTTATGAGCGATTGAGTTGAATTTTGGTGCGGGATTATGGAAGTAATAGATCATGGGTATTATGAGTTATCGAATGTTTATTCTATAGCTTTGACCCAACTGGGGGAGTCTGCTATTGACGATTTGATTACATGGTTATGTGTTGTATTAATTGTATTAATTTTGGTCTGAGGCATACTTGTGGATCGGTTATGGCTTGCATAGGTTGGTTTTGAGGATGACTTAAGTAAGGAATATCTGGGTGCATGGTGTATTTCACTTTATGGGTATATGAGAATCATGAAATAATTTGAATTGTTATTCGTGAAAGATGTAGTGCGCATGGAGTAGGAATTTACTCGGTTGCTTAGAAGTATGGATTGCTTCTTTGGGTGTTATTGTGCTAATGGGGCATAGGTCGTCCAGCCGTTTGGGCGGTGCAATTGAGATTTGAGCAGAGTGGATGACTCTCGAGAAGGTTTTGATGGATTCAAGATTTATATGTAGCAATTGAGAATTTTTCGGATTTGTAAATGGCTAGAATTTGAGATTTACATCGGATGGTGTTGAGACTTACGGTATTTCTATACCATTATGGATTCTACATTTTAGTATCAGGAAGATGAAAGAAATGGCTTTATATTGACAGAATGACTCTTCAGAGTGGGTGTCTCAGTTATGCTATTTTTGGGGTGCTTAAGAGGGAATACAACGGCTTATGGGCCTTAGGCCGATGTGGTTTTATGCTAGGATCTCTTGTGGTGAGCTTCGGATAAGGATCATGGTGTTCTGGCAAGGAGCAGTGTCCAATTGAGGGTAATTTGGAAGGAACTCAGAGAAATGGGACAACTTGGTAATAGCTTGGATCAGCACGGTAATGGATATGATCGGTTTTTTGGGTACTTATGATGTGGTGAGCCTCTACATGTGTTTCACAGCATTTCTCTTAGGTTTTGGCAACCTGCGTGGCTTGGTTGAGTTAGAGGGATTCGATTCTGATAGCTGGGTTATGTGCAAACGGATTTTGAAGAGTTCTCGATGGTTCCTACCACGGTTCGAGGTATATATTTCCTCCTGGCGTGAGGAGCATGTTGTGTGTTATGATTTTCTCCTAGGTGAGATCAAATAAAAGGTTCCTGGCTACTTGAGTATGTAGTTCGCTTGGGACCCAGAGTTTAATATGAGATTCTCGTACTTTTCCTACGAAGGCATGTTAGATGTGATATGTTGTGTGGGATCGAGATTTGCATGTGCAAGGTCATGGGCCAGTTTTGAATGGAAGATCATAAATTCTTATGCAGCACAAACGAATTTGGATGAGGTCACTGATTGGTATTACTTGAGTGGAGTGCACATTTCAGAAGGTGCACTATGTTTTGACGTACGGATGCTTCATTGGTGTTGCGGTGCTCGCATGGTTGATCGACTGCTGATATTCAGATTTTTCTATGTGGCACGAAACAATCATAGAGGTATTCCTCGTGCGAATATCGTGTATGAGAGATGTGTTAGACATTCGGGTGATGTAGTAGGGATCAGATATGGTGATTCTTAGCATTGTGTTGTAGTGGTACTTATTGAGCTTGCAGGGCAGTTCTCTCATTTGAGTCATTTTATGTTTTTGGGTACATTTGAATTGTTGCTTATTGGTGCACAGGTAGCACGGGTTATGATTCTAAGTAGTATTGGTGTGGCGTGTCAATGGAAAAGTTGCACTTGATGAGGTAAGGTCATTGGACCTAAGATGGATACTATCGGATTTGATTACGATATGTTTGGAAGAATAATATCAGAAGTCGGCTTAGAAATTTGGCTATAGTTCTTGTCAAAGAAGAGGAGCTCTATGCTTAGAAGTAATTTTATATTAATGAGGAAGTCTTCTAATGGAAGAAATAGAATTTTAATGTATGCAAGAAATGCTCCTTCACGTGCGACTTGGTGTATACATAATAAAAAGAGAATACAGATATGCATGATAGTAATATGTGTTGCAATATAGAGTAACCGGTGTTGGAATGAGCGAGGTATAGATATGCAACTGTTTAAAATAATAAAGAATTATTTGATGTAATTTTGGTATATGCGCAGCCATGTGGGGCTTAGTTTGTTGTTGAACATTGAGCATATATGTGTGGTCGTATGGGGCCTAGACATCATATTATGTAAAGATATTTGGTTGTTGAATTATGTTGAAATTGGTGCCCATGTGGGGTCTTATTCTGGACAGATTGAAGTTTTGGGATAGTCTCAATTGCAGGGGATACTCTGCCGAAAATTTTAAGAATTTAGAGAGTTAACCAAATTTTGGGGCCTTAAGGAAGTCGAAATTTTAGAAGAATATCTAAGACCCATATGAAGTCATGAATGATTAAGAATGATGGTTAAGGTGAAAGGAAGATAATGATGTTCCTAATAATGACTTGCAAAACATCCAAGGACGAATGTTCTTAAGTGGGGGAGAATGTAACACCTCCGAAAATTTCGAAGAGTTTTAAGACCATTAAGAAGATTGACGGGTGCTAATTATATTAATTCGGGTATGAACAGGACTGATAATTTGAATGATATCAATTCATAATGATAATATATGTATGAGGTGCATTAAGAATAGTTTATGGTCTAAGAAGAGCCCTAGAGCTATGTCAAATTGAAAATTTTATAATAGGATAAAGTTTCAAGTGAGTTCGCACAAGACTTAACTTCAAACGAGCATAACTCTCAAGATATTAATAGTTAACTCTAATGCTAAAAACCGTTTGTCATTTGGAGATTCCTACAAAAAGTTATGATATTTTTATTAAAGGGTGGCAGAACAGCTACGCGAGTCTTGCGTAGCCTACGTAGCATAGCAGCGTAGCCTACGCACCATTGCGTTGGCAAATCCAGTAGCTTCAAGGGTCATTTTAAGAGCTGAAAATATGGGTTTATAGGGAAAATGGGTTAGTTCTTCATCTTGGAAGGGATATCTAGAGAGAAGGAGGAGCTCTTCCACCATGGATACACTTCAAGGTAAGTTATTTTAGTACAAAGATGATTATATAATATCATTTAGTAATAATACTAACATTATTATGGATCAAATCCATAGAAAATGGGTTGAATCTTCAAGAACACAAAAAAGAGAAAAAGTTAGATTCTTCCACCAAGAGATAATCCCTTCACTTGAGCTTCATATATATGTCATATTGGAGTATGGGTAGCATGTTTATGAGTTTTATTTGAAGTTGTAATGGGATATTGTATGAACCCTAAGGGAGGGTCTTGAAAATGATATTTTGGGCAAAGAAGAAGATGAATAGTGATGAATTGATATAAAAGGAATTGTTTTGAGTTTCTAATGATTCCAATAGACTTGATAACTTAATTGATGAACGAATTAAATAGGGAATCACCATTTTGACAAGATACAACACTAGTTCTTGAAATGGGTGTTCTTGAACATAGGGTATTATTGGAGAAGACAATGAATAGTGACTTAATGACGTTGGATAATTAACATAGTATTATTTATGACTCCAAGTGAGTATTAAATGATAAGAATCGAATTGAATAGGCTAATGGATGAGCCTATTGGATAATTTGGGATGGTTAAAGGCTTGTTGCCGAATTATGAAGCCTAAATGCATATTTATGAATCTTTTCATATTTATTTTGATGTAGTTGGGATATCTAATAGTAGGTATTGAATTGTGGGTGATATTTGGACATTTTAATCAATTGGAGCAGTGTAGTATTTTCGGAGCTTGAATATTTGAGGGTCGAGTTGAGGTCGGATTTTGGTAAAATTGGTATGGCTAGACTCGTGGTTGAATGGGCTATCGAATTACGTAACTTTTGTCGAGTTTTGAGACATGGGCCCCACAGGTGATTTTTGGGGTGTAATTTTGGATTTTTTGAAAAATATTAGTATTTTGATAGGGAATTAATTCCTATAATTTTGTGGACTTAATCAAATTAATTGTGGCTAGATTTGAGCCGTTCGGAAGTTGATACTTAGTCATATTCATGTCATTACATATCATATGTCAGTCTCTGTTGTAATTTATTGATACATCATATCATCATGTTTGGGCTATTTTCATGACATTGTGAGCCCGTGAGAGAGAGACCGGAGAGATTGATGACTGAATGAGGCCGAGGACCTGATTGTGAGGATAATTATATGATCGGGCTGCACGCCGCAGCAGGCCATATTGGCTTTATATACTTTATTATTATGGGATCAGATTGCACGCCGCAGCAGGCCAGATTGGCTTATTATAGCACATGAGGTGTCCGTGCGGGTATAGATATTGATACTATAGCACGTGAGTTATCTATGCAGCACGTGAGTTGTCCGTGCAGATTATAGCACTTGGGCTGAAGGAGCCCCTCCGGAGTCTGTACACACCCCCAGTGAGCACAGGTACCTACTGAGTGCGAGTGACGAGTGCCGAGTGCGAGTGTCGGGCGATTAAGAGGATTGAGTGGCTGTGAGGACTGAGTGATGGGGAGAACTGAGTGACATGATACTCTGAGAGTATGCATATGAGTTCATCTCTGAATTGCATCTCATTGACATGCACACATGACATACAGGCATAGAGATGTATTTTTTCTCATGCTGTACAGTATCACATCATTCATGATTTCTCGCACATGTTGACAGATGGGCATAGTGATGCATTTGTTTTACACGAGTTATCTGGAAAGAAAATGAAACATCTCATTTATTATTGAAAGGATTTTGGGAAAATTACTGTTTTTAAACTTATTCATATTTTTGGCAACTCCGGTAAACGAATTGGGTTTTCATTGATGTACTTGAAAGGTAGAACTATTTTCAGAAATCATGTTTTTGCTGATCATTTGATTGTTGAGTTAATTCTGGTACTACTTGTTTAAGTTGTTATGAACTATTGTTGGTTATTGAAATTGGGACCCGACCTTGGTACAAGCTCGTCACTACTTTCAACCTAAGGTTAGGTTTGTTACTTATTGAGTACATGGGGTCGGTTGTACTCATACTACATTTCTACACCTTGCGTGCAGATGTTGGATGCTGATGTTGTTGTGTTCGTTGGGAGCTAGATCTGAAGATGTACATGCGTTCCGGTTGTAGTTGCCTCTTGTTCATGATAGCCTTAGATTTATAAAACTATGTTTATGTACTTTTCAAACAAATGATGTATTTACTTCATACCACCTTTGTAAACTCTATTCTTAGAAGCTCATGATTTGTACTACCAGTTCTTGGGGAAATGTATTGGTTTTAGATTTTGTTTTTTAATTAATTGCCCTATTAATTTTATTAGAATTGAATAGTTGGTAATTGGCTTACCTAGCGGGTTGGGTTAGGTGCCATCACGTCTAGTTTGATTTTGGATCATGACAAGGTGGTATCAGAGCTCTAGGTTCGTAGGTTCTGCAAGTCATGAGCAAGTGTCTAGTAGAGTCTTGCGGATCGGTATGATGACACCCATACTTATCTACGAGAGGCTACATGACATTTAGGATAATTTCCCGTATTTCTTTCCTTATCGTGCGAAATTGATCCAGCTTGAAACATAACTCTTTGACCTTCCACACATTCATGTGTGTATGTGAGCGCTCGGTATCAGCTGTGCATCACCGGCTTGTGATTCCATGAACGAGGTTCAAAATGTGTATTCTGTGTTTTGGTGATGGGCCAGTCTGGAGGACTTGAGGCTAGGTTAGACCGCAGTTTAAGCTCAGTATCTTCAGTTGTAACTTGCATATTTGGACTCATATGTCCGGTAATATACCTACGAGTAGAATTTGTGGCTCGATGAGCGGTGGAATGGCGTTGTGATGAGTATGATGTAACTACGGGATGTGTTAAGACGATTTGAATGTAACGAGAAGTGTTTCTTTGAAATGTAAAGGAAGGCCATTGGGTGCTTGATTTTCTTTTTGATGTAACATACAGTCTCGAGTGTAAATTTTTTGAAGGATCTTTCACGTTGTTAAATTTGGGGACAAATTAAATTCTCATGTCTGGTTAATGAGTTTGGACTCGAAAAGATTAAGTGATTTCATAGTAATTATAATTGCGAAAGGGTATAACAAGATACCAATTTGAGGCTAAGCAGGTGGATTATCCCCTGCGGAGTAATCTACATAGGTGTGTTCCTTTTAATATGAGGGGAGAGTTTCTTTTCTGCCAGCGGGGCGTATGTGTTGAGATTTGAATTTGAATCTGGTTGAGAAAGTTGACTTGAGCCTCAAGAGAATGAATGCGAGCTTAGCGGATGATTTGGGGTATTTTTATGGTTGGCGTTGTATGAGCTTGAGAAGAATTTTCGTTGAACTGACTGCAGTATCATGGTAGTAATACGGTATGTGTATTATGAGTTATCGAGTGTTTTAATCTATGGCTTTGAGCCAAGTAGAAGAGTTTCCAACCAACATGACAGTTCCTTTCTTCTTCTCAGATGCAAGTTGATTCTCATAATCAATCAGCATGTTAAGCATCTTATGAAGATCACAATCCATTTTATGCATATTGAAATTAATAACAAATTGTAAAAAGGATTCAGAGAGTGATTGCAAGATCAAATATTGAGAAAGCTCTTTACCTAGTTTGCACCCCAACTTCTCAAGTTCTTCAATAAGATCAATCATATGATTGACATAGGGTCCAACTGGAGAGTCTCCAGCCAATTTAGATCCAAAAAAAGCCTTAGATAGATGGTATCTAGTTAACCTGCTTTGTGTACCAAACATCTTCTTAAGATATTCAATAATTGCAGTTGGATCCATATCCTGATGTTTCCTCTGGAGCTCAGAACTCATAGAAGCGAGAATGATGCATTTGGTAGTAAGACATTCTTCCAAGTATTTTTGATAAATCTTGGTGGCATCATCATCATCATCATCCGGGACTTCTTTGGCAGTCTTATCGATCACATCAATAAGCTTTTCATGCATGAGAAAAATTCTCAATTTTCTGTATCAATCATCAAAGTTTGGTCTTACCAACTTGTTGGACTCAAGTATTCCACACAGTGATATAGCAGACATATTGAGAAATTTAAAATATAGAAAAGAAAATATAATTACATATTTACACATATCATAAAGATATGGACTTTTATTTAAATGATATTTTCACTAATTATTTTAAACTATTTACCCTCATTATAGTTTAAGAAATCTTAATTTTTGTTAGTGAAGTAAAGGAATCCTTCAACAATATGTATGACCCACTTGGAAGTCAAGTCGTTTCTAACATATATTTTAAAGGTAGGTACACTTACCAATTGCATCCCCATATAATTTTCTTAAATAACTCTATGTCAATTAGTCCCCTGGTAGTCACGTAGATCCTATTGGCATAGTTGAGTTCAACCATCATGATAGCAAAGAACTTATTAAATTTCTATACTCCCCCGGGTAGTCCAGGCATCTAGTGTAAAATTAAATAATTCTTTCAATCCATACATCTAATACAATAAATAATTTTAACATATTCTCGAACTATAAGTCTCCTGGTTGTCAAGCAGCTCCTTATAAACAAGAAGTAAATAAAATTATTTATTTTGATGGATAGTTTTATAATAAAATATCTTATATTTTATTAGTAAGAACTCAAATTTTAACAAGAGGGAATTGTTACTAAAATAAATTTTAATAACAAGTTGATCAAATCTTTTATAGAACATGAATTTTGTTCAAGTTGTCTACATGCTTAGTCCTAAATTAATTTACATCACATATAATAAATAATTTAAAATCATATAACGAACAAGCACGTGACATAAAAACGGAATTCAACATACTTCTACATGTTTATCTTATATATCACATAAAATAATTCATGCCAGAACATTATTATTAATTAATATCTCATAAACTAATAACAATTAAAATAATTGTATAATCTAATAACCTATTACAGATTACCGTCTTATCTTATACGAAATTTTAAATTCAAGTTACGAACTATCTCAGTAGTTTAACTTAAATGAATACATATTTTATTCACAATAAAATAATATCAATTCATATGTATTCAAACAATTTGACTATTGCACAAGACACATGTATTATGGTTTGAACTTTTCAAATATAATCTTAAAATATTTCGTAAATAAATTTTAGACACGAGAAACCATGGCTCTAATACTACTGTAAGATTGCATATAGGTGTTCATAACACGCAGCGGAAGACAATAATAATCCTAGGCATATCTTTTCATATTTAAAATTTATTTACATGTCAAAGATCGGATCTAAGACGTACCTGCTGAAGAGAGTCTCGTTTCAAAAATTTCTTCGATAGTGCGAAGACTCTATACGTATCCACACTGAGACAGATCCTTGCTATCAACTCTTTGATCAATGAACCCGCGAACAAATTGAATGAAAATATTATGTTGAATTTTTTCTCAAAAATCTCAACTCAAAAGTGGAAGAACAAGAAACACCTTTTTTGTAATATTATTTTCTCTCTTGGCTTTGTTTTGCTCTCTCACTTTCATAAAGTGATTTTTCTTCTCAAGACTTACTACCTAATGTTGCACGACGAGAACTGTTCTTGTACGTTTTTCTCTTAATTTTGTGGCTTCTTAAAAGTATTATTTTTCACCATGGATTTTCATGTCATTTGGACATATTTATAACCTCTGAAAATCCTTTTCTACTATATCAAAAGAAAGGTTAGAGGCGGTGAACTTTTATATAATTCTAAACCGAAAGTAAGCTGCTATTGTTGAAAAATTGAATCCCATTCTAAATAGGATTGTGGTTGCCGACATGTTGGACTTTCCAATACAATTCCAACTTGGATTTTTGTCTAAACCGAAAGTAAGTTTGATATTATTAAAAAATTGAATCCCATTCTAAATGGAATTGTGGTTGCCGACATGTCCCTGTGGACTTTGACGTGAATCCAAATTCACTTGACAAAGTTTCCATCAAGCTTCTTTCTCAATTAATATTTTATATAACATCTCTTATATAAAATAAGCGCTAATTATATATATCACATATATATCCTAACCAAAAGATATAATTTAATTTTCTATTCCAATTAAAAAATTTTAGTTTGTTCACAATATTAATTATATCCTCTGTGCTAGCAAAGAATATAATACTATTTCATTTGGACTAATAACTAAATTTATTTGACTAATTAAATTCTTTAATTTAATTATCAAATAATAAAATAATTAAATCTTTAGCAAAGATCAGAACACTCGTTAGTGTGCGACCCCATAGGTTCAATACTAAGCTGGTAGTAAATTGATCACATCAATATACTAATCAAGGGTGGTGTCTAGCAACACTCCTTAACGACCAGATAGAATGAAGTATATAATTCACTCTCAAGAACCAGTAGAAAAATAATGTAGTAATTTCTTATGTCCTTATAGCTCTGGGTCACCCTAGGATATGGTTCAACAACAAATCCTAATAGGCGGCCGACTATGTATTCATGTCAAATATAATCGACCATTGAATGACCTAAGAAACTCTTTTCTTCTTTCAATCAATCGCTCTGGCCAAGGTCTTAATTTGGTTGGTTATAATTTATGACAACATGGAGCTTAAACTCATTACCAAGATTTGACAGATTATATCTTGATCAATCACTAATTCTACAAGTATTTAATCGTACCCAATATCCTTTCAACTATCGCCCTAGGGCCATAGGTGTCTAGTATCAAAGCACAATAAATAACTTGTCAATTACTATGATGATATCAGGTCAAAGGAAACTCTTACATCACATTCTTCAAGAGAATATCCTATTGACAGTTTATGGTAATTCTAACCATTAGGAATTATCCAATGAATCGGTTCAATGATCATATCTCTATATGCATCATCTATCCATGTGATTTAGTTAATGAGATCAACTAATCTTTATCCAATAAAGACGATCACATAAATATTGATCTAATCGAATTATTAATGTCCAAATTAATAATCCTACGATCAAGAACAAATTTAGATTAAATTATAAGAAACTTTACTCTCACTATCATGATCTCCATCACGATGACAAGTTTCAAAATTTAATCAAGGACCTTATTAAATTAATCAAGCAATTAATAATAACTATGATAAACGAATATCAAATGCCATATATTCTTATATCAAATAACATTCATAAAAATATGTTCAAATCATCAAATATGAGATTGGATCTAGGACATATCTAATATATCCCTAATAGTTAAGTTATTCACAAATTCTTTAATTGTATATGGATTTTCATTAATATATGTGAATACATTCATTTTTATTTTACTATATGGTTCTCCAATTGATGTTTGGATAATAATGAATTTTTTTCACAATTTTCTGTATATTCTGCTCGATATCTGCTTATGTTTTATGTTTTTTGTGTAACTCTATCTGCTTATTGTTTGAGAACAATTAAAATCGTTGTTGTAGATTTTTTCTGATGCAGAAGAAAGTACAAAATGAGGAGATGCAAAGCAATGAGACTGAATGGTACAATCACTCCCTTCCGTTAAATTTAACATTCAGGTATTCTTTTTGAAGCTTTTTTCCCCCTCATCTTGAGTAACTACTCGATTACTTGCCCTGTTCTATACAACCATGTTCCTTTTCCCATTAAATTCCACCACTTCATTGATTTATTTCCCTATTTTTATTACTGAAAGTCTAACGTAAATATAATAGATGGCAAAGGAATTCTTGAAGAGCTCCAAAGGTCACAGGCATACTCACAATAACACGCCAGTGCCAAAAATTCAAAGGAAGAGTGGTGACGAGTAAGTTTCGGTTCTCATAACGGTTAAAATAATATCAAGAATTAGGTTCATTTCCTCGGTTTTAAAAGGCGTTTCCGGGGAGAGCCCCGGGGCGAGGCGTACCAAAAACGCCCTGGGGCGAAAGTCTCAAGAGGCGTACGCCCCGCAATTTGGGGCGTATGCCCAGGCGTAGGCGTACGCCCCGCAATTTGGGGCGTACGCCCAAGCGTTCGGGGCGTACGCCTGGGCGTTCAGAGCGCGTTTTTTTAGTAAGGAGTAAGCCCCAAAAACTTTTTCAAATTAAAATAAAATTTGTTGAATTAGTCCTTCATATAATACCCAAATTCTCAAAAGTCAATTTGGTAATTACTCAAAAAATTTAAAAAGGAACTCAAAAGTATTAAATTTAAAAGTAAAGACTTTTTTTATTGATTTAAGCCCTAATTCATGGTTTTTTCAAATTTGTATCTTGTCCGCTAGTCTGCTAATTTCTCCCAAAAGCAACAAATGTTTAATTTTTTTTACAAATACAAAGAGAACTACATTTTTTTTCATAGCAGCAAATTCAAAGTTCAAATTGCAGGTTAATCATCCTTTTTGTTCCTCCATATAGAAAACTTTATTCTTTTAGACTCAAATTACTTGTGCTTGTAACTAACGTATATATAATAGATTGTTTTGATTAGTTTTTTGTGGGGATGGAGCACACATATATATAGTTTTCTTCAATTTTTATGTAATTTTATCTGTTTATAAATATTAACTATCATTATATTATTTTATAAATTATTAAAAATTAAATACATATGGGGCTTACGCTCCACTGAGGCATATGTAACACACCCCGCCTTACGCCCACGCCTTTTAAAACACTGTTCATTTCTATATTATTCTTTACGTATTCTAATGATGTTGGCTGCAAAATGTGTTTTATGAGTCCTCTTTGTTATAATAGAATGAATAATACTCTAATTTCATACTTGGGGTATGATATTGTATATTCTCGATTTCCTCTGGTGTGCCTGTTTGGTTTTAATAGAATATTTTATATATTTGTATGTGTACCTCTTTGGTTTTAATAGAACGAACAATACTTTAAATTCCATATTTGGGTATGAGTTTGTACATTTTTTTCCAGAGGTGTCCCTATATAGTGACATCCACTGTTTTCTTTTTCTCTTTGGTTTATTTGAGGAGGAGCTAATAAAGGAAAAGATATTTTTTAGGATTTGTTCCTCAAACTATAGAGGAGAAGTATGATAATTTTACAGAATTAATTATAGGAGTAAGAATGGAGTTTCGACTGGCATGAAAATGGGTGTAATTTTAAAAGGAGAGTAATGTTTTATAATTTTCTTTTTGTATTTGCTGAAATTTTGTTGAATAAAATGATATGCTGAATAGGGGGAAAATAAAAAGGAAAACATAAGAATAGATAACTAAGAAAAACAGAGATGAAACAAAAAGGGAAAAGAAGATGAATGTATGGCCGATTGTCCATTTTCTTCTGCTCTCCTTTGTTTTAAAAGTATAAAAGTAGAAGAAATTTTATACTATCTTTTGTGGGAAGAGGATCAAATATATAGAACTTAATCCAAACACCAATACTTGCTAAATAATTTTTGTTCGAGTCCAAAGGTATCTCGACTATAATTACAAAAAGATTATTTATAACTTCAATGCTGTTTTATCGACCACGCCTTGCGCGGTCAAATTAACTAGTTTACTCTCTAAAGTTTAAACTTTTAGCATTTCTTTCATTTGTCAAAATATAGAATACTGCTTATGCGAATGATGATTGTGGATGTATTTATGTTTCTTCAAATACCAACTTCTTTGATGTGGCGCCGTTATTATTTGCTTGTTTAATAATCATTTTGGTGATTTTGTAGCTTGTCAGTTTGTAAGTAAATTTTCTTAATTTTTCATTTTTCATTATTAGTTTCTTTCATCTTTAATGGTTATAATGTTTTCGCATGCCAGCCTTTTGACATTCTTCATTACACTATAATAATCACACACGAAATATCTGTGGTTCATGCTTTAGGCAGAAACGGTACCATTCTACTCAGTTAGGCTTTTGATCTATTATTGCCTTCAACTAGCTTAGACAGATTTGATTGGTTACGATTAATACTTGTGTGTCTATTCTTATTACTTTTTTTTTATTTGAGTCCAATAAGTCATGAATATTCTTTCTATGTTCGTTATAATTTGCTTATCATACTATTTTTAAAGGCATCAATTTAATTATTTTCTTAGCAAAGTGAACTAAAGTAACTCATTCTTTTGGAACTAATTTTGTCAATATTAGAAAAAATTGTGGGATGAGTTAAATAATATAAATCTATAATTTGGATTTAACTGATAATCTTTTATGGTAGTTCTAAATATTTTATTCATAAATTTTATCACTTTTTGTGTTTTATTCAATATGAAATTTTATTAAAAAGTTCTGAGATTCATATTCAAATTCTGATCAAAAAGTTAATTTGTGTCAATATATCATTCTCTAATCTATAATAGTATTAGAATTTTCATGAAGTGCGATCAAAATATTGAACTACGTGAAATTACAAGAGGGGGGTGAATTGTGGTCGATTAAAACTTAGTTGACTAAATATGAGTTTAGTCGACTAGATTTTGCACAGTGAACAGTTTAAGAGTAATAAACCAAGCAAACTGAAAGGTAACAAGACACAATAATTTTTATACTGGTTCAGTACCGGTGAGGTACTTACGTCCAGTTTCCCTTGGGTCACAAGGGTTTCCTTAGATCTTTGATAATAGGTTACAATGGTGATGACTTTGGTTCGCTCACCATCAATAATATTCAACAACAATAGCTTTTGTAATGTTGACACAACTCTCTTTTTGTGTTATATCTTTTCCTATCTTTTATGACACTTGTAGACTCAAGAATACAATATTTGTATTAAGAACTAGAAAGGTTTAGAAACAGTTTGTGTGGCTGCGTAGTGAATCCTTGAGTTTGCCTATCTTCTTAAAGGCGAGTTTTGAGAGTTATTGTAGATTGGTCTTTGATTGATGCCCACAATATTTTACTGATATTTGATTCAAGAAAGGTGCCTCTGATTCCTTCATGAGAGATGAGCTAGATTAATTAATCCAGGGAGTGCTCTGCTCCATACCGAAACCCAGGGAGTGCTTCCATGCTCCATGCTCTATGCTTTAATGAAGAAAGGAGCAACACTTCAAATTGTCTCCCATTATGTTGTGTTTCCCACTCAAATTGTCTCCCATTTATTTCATCTTGTTTCTCGATCTTCTTTATGTTACGTGTAAGGCAATGGTTCAAGATACATAGCCGTTGAGTGGATCTTCATTCCTTTTAGCAACGTTGTTGCTCACTAGAATCTGCATACACTAATATAACATTAGTCAAGACTTCTTTAGAGATATTGATCATTATTAAAATTCTAAACTTAACAATCTCTCCCTTTTTTATGATGACAATAATCTAAAAAGAGTTTGACTAATTCATGGATACTTCCCTTTTCTTTTCAAGTGTGCTCCTCCTGTCTTTAAGCTGGTTGTTGATTTGAATATGCACTTTTGAACCTGTTGCTCACCTCTAACACACCTGCAACTCTTTTTCTTTCTTCTCCCCCTTTGAAATCAATCATAAAAGGAGCAAGAGAAACTTCTTGCAGTAATAGTATGTCACGACCCGAAATTTTCCACTTTCAGGATCATGACGACGCCTAACATTTCACTTGTTAGGCAAGCAACATTAAAATAGTCTTAACCATTTTTAAGCAAATAAAATTAAATAGAAGTCAATTATTGAAATAAAGTGCGGAAGTCCATAAATACTGAATTATCAAAATACATCCCCGAATCTGGTGTCACAAGTGAACGAGCTACTAGAATAATACAATTAAAGGTCTGAATAAAATTTAAGTTGTTTGAAAAATAATACACAGCTAAGATAAGATAGAAGGGGACTTCATAACTGCGAACGATGTGCAGTTATACCTCAAGCCTCCTCTGAGTAGCTGAATCCGGGCACGTCTATGGTACGTCGCTGGGACCAACTCCAAAATCTGCACACAGAAAGTGCAAAGTGCAGTATCAGTACAACCGACCCCATGTATTGGTAAGTGTCGAGCCTAACCTCGACGAAATAGTGACAAGGCTATGACAAGACGCCTACATAACAAACCTATACAATTTAATAGTATATGTACAAATAACATTAAGGAACAGCTAAACATGTACTATTGGGATGGGGGCATGCTAAAGGGGCACAAGATATAAGAGATACAATGGGAATAATAACCACAATAGTCAACATGCTTTTAACCAGTGAAAACAACTATACACAATGAAAAATATTGCACGGCATCACCCTTTGTGCTTTTACTCTCAACCTCATAATATAAATAATTAGATACGACACGGCATCACCCTTAGTGCATTAGCTCTCATAACATGGAACGTCATCACCCTTCGTGCATTAACACTCATAATATGGCACGACATCACCCTTCATGCATTAACACTCATAATATGGCACGGCATTACCCTTCGTGCTTTTACACTCACCAATGGCACGACAACACCCTTCGTACTTTTACACTCTTCCTTACCATGAAAATAATAATATAAATTTGGAAGAGTATTTAGATGCGGGAATATACACTTATCAATCAATTCAATACCAGAATACCGACTTCACCTCCCAAAATATTCAACAATAATTTAATGAATAATAATTTCATGAATAATTATCAAATAATTAATAATAAACTTGAGCATGAATATCTTAATTAAATTGGTAATTATTCATAATAAATAAATTTCACCCGCATGCTTTGACTCAATCACAATGTATAAGTACTTGTCACCTCACATATACGTTGCACTCGTACATTAAATTATGTAGCAAATAGAAAAATAAGTTCTACACCCTCAAGTCAAGGTTAACCACGATACTTACCTCGCTTTGCAACCAAATTCAAGAATCCAATAAACCTTTGCCTCACGAATTCTTGTCCTAAATCCTTAAATATAATCATAAACAATTCAATATACTCAATACAAATCGTAGGAATTAATTCCAAATGAAATTACTAATTTTCCGTATTAAAATCCGAAATTCATCTCAAAAATCGACAGTGGGGCCCATGTTTTGAATATCGGAAAAACTTACGAAATCCAAACACTCATTCTGATACGAGTCCAACCATATAAAAATTATCAAATTCTGATGTCAAATGGACCTTCAAATCTTAAATTTTTATTTTTGGAAAGTTTTACAAAAATTCCAATTTCTTCCATCTAAATCCGAAATAAATGATGAATATAGACATGGATTTATAAAATATCATCAATATATGATAAGGAACACTTACCAAGTTCGAAGTCGTGAAAAACTCCTTCAAATCGCCCAAAAATCCGGGATTTTAAAACCGAAACGAAATGAAGAAAAATGGCCATTTTCAACCCCTTAATGTTCTGCCCAGTTCCGCATGTGCGGAAAATGGGACGCATTTGCGGCTGCGCAAAAGCGCAAGAAGGAGTTGCAGAAGCGACGAGGTGCGCATTAGCGATCGGCTGGCCGCAGAAGCGGTATCGCACCTACGATCAAAGCTTCGCAGAAACGAAGCTTCCTTCCCAGCCTCAACGTTGCAGAAGCGACATTTCCTTCACAGAAGTGGGCTCGCACCTGCGGCCAAAATTGCGCAGGTGCGACACACCAGAACCAGACCTGCAATTTATACAAAAATAGTTTGAAACTCGTCTAAAACTCACCCAATTCCCTCGGGACCTCGTCCAATTATACTAACCAGTCCCGTAACATAATATGGACTTACTCGGGGTCTCATATCCTATAAAACAACATCGAAATTATAATTCACACCTCGATTCAAACTTTTGAGTTTCAAACATTTCAATTTGCAAAACTAGTGCCAAAACATATTAAATGAATCCGGAATGACTTCAAATTTGGCACACAACTCATAAATGACATAACAGAGCTATTTCAATTTCAGAATTGGATTCCGACCCCGATATAAAAAAGTCAAATCTATGCTCAAACTTGAAAAGCATTAGCCTTCAAATTCCTAGTTTCCATTAAATGGCCATAACTTGAGCTAGGGACCTCCAAATTAAATTTCGGGCATACGCCCAAGTCCCAAATCACGATACCGACCGACCGGAACTGTCAAAACCCTGATCCATGTCCGTTTGCTATAAATGTTAACCAAAGTCAACTTAATTGAGTTTTAAAGCTCTATTTCACATTTTAATCCATTTTCACATAAAAACTTTCCGAAAAATTATACGGGCTGCTTACACAAGTCGAGGAATGATAAATAGTGCTTTTCGAGGTCTTAGAACACAGAATTAATTATTAAATTTAAAGATGACCTTTTGGGTCATCACATTCTCCACTTCTAAAACAAGCGTTCGTCCTCGAACGGAATTAGACAAGTGCCTGAGCTGGTGAAAAGGTATGGATATTTACTCTGCATGTCCGACTCAGACTCCCAGGTCGATGCTTCTACCGGCTGGACTCTCCATTGCACCCAAACTAAAGGATAACTCTTAGACCTCAACTGTCGGACCTGCTGGGCTAGAATAACTATCGGCTCCTCTTCGTAAGTCAAATCCTTATCCAATTGTATTGATCTGAAATCTAACACATGGGACGGATCACCATGATATTTCTGGAGCATAGACACGTGGAAACTAGATGAACCACTGATGAACTAGGTGGTAATGCAAGCTTGTAGGCTATTTCGCCCACCCTTTCAAGAATTTTAAAGGGTCCTATATACCTAGGGCTCAACTTGCCCTTCTTCCCAAACCTCATTACACCTTTCATAGGTGAAACCAGTAGCAATACTCTTTCTCCAACCATGAATGCAATATCACGAACCTTACGATCGGCATAACTCTTTTGCCTAAACTGAGCTGTGCGAAGTCGATTCTGAATAATTTTGACCCTATCCAAGGCATCATATAACAAATCGGTAGCCAACAACCGAGCCTCTCCCGGTACAAACCAGCCAACTGGCGAACGAGATCGCCTCCCATACAATGCTTCATATGGAGCCATCTGAATGCTCGACTGGTAGCTATTATTATAGGCAAACTCCGCAAGTGGCAAGAACTGATCCCAAGAACATCCAAAGTCTATAACACAAGAGCAAAGCATATCTTCCAATATCTGAATAGTGCGCTCTGACTGTCCGTCTGTATGTGAATGAAATGATGTACTCAACTCAACCCGCGTGCCTAACTCACGATGTACAGCCCTCCAGAAGTGTGAGGTAAACTACGTACCTCGATCTGAAATAATAGATACGGGCACACTGTGAAGGCAGACAATCTCACGAATGTAAATTTCAGCTAGCCGCTCTGAAGAATAGGTAACTGCCACTAGAATGAAATGTGCTGACATGGTTAACCTTTCCATAATGACCCAAACTGCGTCGAACTTTCTATGAGTCCGTGGAAGGCTACTTACAAAATTCATAGTGATACGCTCTTACTTCCACTCAGAAATATCTAACTTCTGAAGCAAACCATCAGGTCTCTGATGCTCGTACTTAACTTGCTGACAATTTAGACACCGAGCTACATATGCAACTATATCCTTCATCATTCTCCTCCACCAATAATGTTGCCGCAAATCTTGATACATTTTGGAGGCACTTGGATGAATAGAATACCTGGAACTGTGGGCCTTTTCCAGAATTAATTCATGGAGTCCATCCATATTAGGCACACAAATATGACCCTGCATTCGCAGAATCTATAATCCCCCACAGCAACTTTTCTGGAATTACCGTGTTGCACCGTGTCCTTAAAGACAAGTAAATGAGGATCATCATACTGTCGCTCTCTGATGCGCTCATATAAAGAAGACCGAACGACTGTGCAAGCTAGAACCCGACTGGGCTGTGAAACATCTAACCTCATAAACTGATTAGCCAAAGTCTGTACATCTGCAGCTAACGGTCTCTCACCAACCAGAATATAAGCAAGGCTACCCATACTCACAGCCTTTCTACTCAAAGCATCGGCCACCACATTAGCCTTTCCGGGGTGATACAAAATGGTGATATCATAGTGTTTCAACAACTCCAACAATCTTCTATGCCTCAAATTAAGCTCTTTTTATTTGGACAGATACTAAAGGCTATGATGATCAGTAAATACCTCACACGAGACACCGTAGAGGTAATGCCTCCAAAGCTTCAGCGCATGAACAATGGTTGCCAATGCTAAGTCATGAACATGATAATTCTTCTCGTGAACTTTCAACTGCTGTGACGCATATGCAATCACCCTGTCATCTTGCATCAATACTGCACCAAGCCCAACGCAAGATGCAATACAATACACCGTATAAGATCTTGAACCTGTGGGTAATACCAACACTGGCGTGGTGGTCAGAGCAGTCTTGAACTTTTGAAAGCTCAACTCACACTCGTCTGACCATCCGAATAGAACACCTTTCTGGGTCAGTCTGGTAAATGGGCTTGCTATAGATGAAAACCCCTCCACGAAACGACGATAATAACTTTCCAAACCCAGGAAACTTCGGATCTTTGTAACTGAAGTAGATCTAGGCCAATTATGAAAAGCCTCAATCTTCTTAGGATCCACTTTTATGCCATCTGCCGATACAAGATGCCCCAAGAAGGCAACTGAGTCCAACCAAAATTCACATTTTGAAATCTTGGCATATAACTGATTATTCTTCAAATTTTGAAGCACACTCCGAAGATGCTGCTCATAATCCTCTTGACTGCTGGAGTAAATCAAGATATCATCAATGAATACAACCATAAAATAATCCAAATAGGGCTTGAGCACCCGATTCATCAAATCCATAAATGCTGCCGGGGCATTTGTCAGCCCAAATGACATCACTAGAAATTCTTAATGCGTATACCGAGTCCGAAAAGCTGTCTTAGGGACATCAGATGCCCTAATCTTCAACTGATGGTAACCAGACCTCATGTCGATCTTTGAAAACACCTTGGCACCCTGAAGCTAATCGAATAAGTCATCAATTCTTGGCAGTGGATACTTGTTCTTGATAGTATCCTTGTTCAACTGCCGATAATCTATACACATTCGCATTGAACCATCTTTCTTCTTTACAAATAACACTAGTGCACCCCAGGGCGAGACACTAGGCCTAATAAATTCCTGATCAAGCAAGTCTTGTAACTACTCCTTCAGTTCTTTCAGTTCGGGCGGGGCCATACAGTATGGTGGAATAGAAATGGGCTGAGTGCCCTGAGCCAAATCAATACAGAAGTCTATATCTCTGTTGGTTGGCATCCCCAGAAAATCTGCAGGAAATACTTCTGGAAATTCACGAACAACTGGTACTGAGTCCATAGAACGACCATCCGCACTGGAATCACGAATATAAGCCAAATAGGCTAGACACCCTTTCCAGACCATACGTCGAGCCTTCATATAAAAATAACCCTGCTGGTAGAATGACCAGGAGTTCCTTTCCACTCTAATCGAGGTAACCCCGACATGGCTAGGGTCACCGTCTTGGCATGACAATCCAATATAGCACGATAAGGTAACAACCAATCCATATACAAGATGACATCAAAATCTACCATATCAAGAAGTAGAAGGTCCACACTAGTCTCAAGACTCACAATAGTAACCACACACGAATGATAGACATGATTTACCATGATAGAATCTACCACCTGAGTAGACACACACACAAGAGCACTTAGAGAATCACGAGGCATCACCAGATATGAAGCAAAATAAGAGGACACATAGGAATAAGTAGATCTTGTATCAAATAGAACTTAAGCATCTCTATGGCCAACTGGAACAATACCTGTAATCACGACATCGGATGACTCGGCCTCAGGCCTAGCTGGAAAAGCATAAAATCGGGGTTGGGCCCCACCACTCTAAACTGCATCCCTGGGACGGCCTCTAACTGACTGGCCTCCACCTCTAACGGCCTGACCTCTACCTCTAATGGTCTGACCTCCACCTCTAGCTGCCTGACCCCTACCTCTAGCTGGCTGAGCAGGCGGTGAAGCAACCGGTGCTGGAATCATAGCACGAGAACCCTGTTGTTGCATGCTGCCCTAAGACCTGGGTAGAATCTAGCAATGTGCCTTGGATCACAACAAGTATAACAGGAACTCGGTTGTTCTGACTGCTGACCCTAAAATTATCCCTGTCAACCTGAGTAACCACCCTGAAAACTCTAGATCGGAGGTGCACGGATAGGAGCTGGTGGTACATTGTAGGATGCCTGGAGTAGCGCTGAATGAAATGGCCTGGAAGCATGACCCCTACCAAAATTACCCTTGGACCTAGACGAGGCACCACTGAACCCACCGAACTGACGAGGCCTCTTACCAGACCCCTGCCCTCTCTCCTGTGCAAGAACCATCTCGATCCTCCTAGCAACATTAGCAGCCGCATGAAAAGAAATCTCACTTCCGGTCTCATTGGCCATCTGAAGCCTAATAGGGTGAGTAAGTCCCTCAATAAACCTCCTCACTCTCTCTCCCTCAGTAGGAAGTAAAAGGAGAGCATGACGGGCTAGATCCACAAAATGGGACTCATACTGAGTAACAGTCATACTGCCCTGCTGTAGACGCTCAAATTGGCTGCAGTAATCCTCTCTCAATGTGATAGGGAAGAACTTCTCTAGAAATAGCCATGAGAACTGCTCCCAAGTCAGTGTAGGTGTTCCATATGGTTTGGACAACATAAAATATCTCCACCACCTCTTGGCGGAACCCGTCATCTGAAATACAGCAAAATCGACCCCATTGGTCTCAACTATACTCATGTTCCACAGCACCTCATGGCAACGGTCAAGATAATCCTGTGGGTCCTCAGAAGGTGTACCATTGTAGTGAACTGGAAAGAGCTTAGTAAACTTATCCAGTCTCAATAAGGCCTCAGAAGACATGACAGACCTATTACCGGCCTGTGCCGCAATAACTGGCTGAACTACCCCAACTGGCGGGGCTGATGGAGCCTGATAATGGGGAGCCATCTGCTCCGGAGCGGGAGTAATGGGAGTTTGTGCTCCTCCCCCAGCCTGTGAGATGGTTGGTGCCACTGGAAACGTACCATTCAGGGCCACGCCCTCCACAAGACTCACCAAACGGACTAAAGCGTCCTGAAGCACTGGAGTAGCTATGAATCCTTCTGGGACCTGAACTGGTCTAACTGGTACAATCTGAACTGGAACCTCCTCCTGAAGATCCACCTAAGGTTCTACAACAGGTGCTACAGCTTGAGCTCTAGACTGAGCTTTACCTCTGCCTCTGCCTCTGCCTCGGCCTCTAGCACGACCTCGACCTCGACCTCGACCTCTACCCCTGGCCATAGTTGCCACCGGGGGCTCTGGTCCCTGTCACATCAATAGATGTATTACGTGTGCTCACCATCTGCGAGAAAATAAGAATAGAATGGTTCAATCATCGATGATAGAATAAAATTGCACAACAGAATAAGAAAAAAGTGATATTGTTCCTAAACTTCATAGCCTCTGAAAGATAAGTACAGACGTCTCCGTACCGATTCTTCAGACTCTACTAAGCTTGCTCGTGACTCGTAAGACCTAATTAACCTAGTGGTCTGATACCAACTGTCACGACCCGAATTTTTCCACCTTCAGGATCGTGATGGCGCCTAACATTTCACTTGCTAGGCAAGCCAACATTAAAATAGACTTAACCATTTTTAAGCAAATTAAATTAAATAAAAGTCAATTACTGAAATAAAGTGCGGAAGTCCATAAATACCGAATTATCAAAATACATCCCCGAATCTGGTGTCACAAGTGAACGAGCTACTAGAATAATTCAATTAAAGGTCTGAATAAAATTCAAGATGTTTGAAAGATAATACACAGCTAAGATAAGATAGAAGGGGACTTCATAACTGCGAACGATGTGCAGTTATACCTCAAGTCTCCTCTGAGTAGCTAAAACCGAGCACGTCTATGGTATGCCGCTGGGACCAACTCCAAAATCTGCACAAGAAATGCAGAGTGCAGTATCAGTACAACCGACCCCATGTACTGGTAAGTGTCGAGCCTAACCTCGACGAAGTAGTAACGAGGCTATGACAAGACACCCACAGAATAAACCCTGTGCAGATAATAGTATATGTACAAAATAATAATAATAACAGCTAAACATGTACTATTGGGAGAGGGGTATGCTAAAGGGGAACAAGATATAAGAGATACAACAGGAATAATAACAAGAACAGTCAACATGCTTTTAACCAGTGAAAACAACTAAACATAATGAAGAAAATTGCACGGCATCACCCTTCGTACTTTTACTCTCAACCTCACAATATAAATAATTAGATACGGCATGGCATCACCCTTCGTGCATTAGCTCTCATAACATGGCACGACATCACCCTTCATGCATTAACACTCACAATATGGCACGTCATCACCCTTCGTGCATTAACACTCATAATATGGCACGACATCACCCTTCATGCTTTTACACTCACCAATGGCACGACAACACCCTTCGTGCTTTTACACTCTTCCTTACCATGAAAATAATAATATAAATTTGGAAGAGTATTTAAATGCGGGGATCTACACTTATCACTCAATTCACTACTAGAATACCGACTTCACCTCATAAAATATTCAACAATAATTAAATGAATAATAATTTCACTAATAATTAACAAATAATCAATAATAAACTTAAGTCGGAATATCTTAATTAAATTGGCAATTATTCACAATAAACAAATTCCACCTGCATGCTTTGACTCAACTACAATGCATAAGTACTCGTCACCTCACATATACGTTGTACTCGCATATTAAATCACGTAGGAAATAGAAAAATAAGTCTTACTCACTCAAGTCAAGGTTAACAACGACACTTACCTCGTTTTGCAACAAAATTCAAGAATCCAATAAACCTTTGCCTTGCGAATTCGTGTCCGAAATCCTCAAATCTAATCATAAACAATTCAATATACTCAATACAAATCGTAAGAATTAATTCCATATGAATTTACTAATTTTTCGGATTAAAATCCGAAATTCATCTCAAAAATCAAAGTGGGGCCCACATTTCGAATCTCGGAAAAACTTACGAAATCCAAACACCCATTCCGATACGAGTCCAACCATATAAAAATTATCAAATTCCGATGTCAAATGGACCTTCAAATCTTAAATTTTCATTTTTGGAAAGTTTTACAAAAATTCCAATTTCTTCTATCTAAATCCGAAATAAACGATGAATGTAGACATGGATTAATGAAATATCATCAATATATGATAAGGAACACTTACCCAGTTCGAAGTCATGAAAAACTCCTTCAGATCGCCCAAAAACCGAGGTTTTAAAACCCAAACGAAATGAAGAAAAATGGCCATTTTCGACCCCTTAAATTTTTGCCCAGTTCCGCATCTGCGGAAAATGGGCCGCATTTGCGGCTGCGCAAAAGCGCAAGAAGGAGTCGCAGAAGCGACGAGGTGCGCAGTTGCGATCGGCCGGCCGCAAAAACGGTATCGCAACTGCGATCAAAGCTTCGCAAAAATGAAGCTTCCTTCCCAGCCTCAACATCGCAGAAGCGACATTTCCTTCGCAGAAGGGAGCTCGCACCTGCGGCCAAAATTGCGCAGGTGCGACACACCAGAACTAGACCTGTAATTTATACAAAAATGGTCTGAAACTCGTCCGAAACTCACCCAAACCCCTCGGGACCTCGTCCAATGATACTAACCAATCCCGTAACATAATACAGACTTACTTGGGGTCTCATATCACATAAAACAACATCGAAATTACAATTCAGAAATCGATTCAAACTTTTGAGTTTCAAACATTTCAATTTGCAAAACTCGTGCCAAAATATATTAAATGAATTCAGAATGACTTCAAATTTGGCACACAAGTCATAAATGACACAACTGAGCTATTTCAATTTCCAAAATCGAATTCTGACCCCGATATCAAAAAGTCAAATCCGTGGTCAAACTTGAAAATCTTTAGCCTTTAAATTCCTAGTTTCCGTTAAATGGCCATAACTTGAGATAGGGACCTCCAAATTAAATTTCGGGCATACGCCCAAGTCCCAAATGATGATATGGACCTACCAGAATTGTCAAAATACTGATCCGTATCCATTTGCTAAAAATGTTAACCAAAGTCAACTTAATTGAGTTTTAAAGCTCTATTTCACATTTTAATCCATTTTTCACATAAAAACTTTACTCAAAATTATATGAATTGTGCACGCAAGTCGAGGAATGATAAATAGTGCTTTTCAAGGTCTTATAATATAGAATTAATTATTTAATTTAAAGATGACCTTTTGGGTCATCACATAGTACTAACTAAGCACGCATAAATTTGTACAGCTATGCTGTTATAGTGAGCATAGTTGACTGATGCTCACCTCGGATGCAACCAAAAGAAATAGTCTTAAAATACCACACAAAGCAAAAAGGATTGTCCTAAGCATCCCAAACATTCAATTCCTTCCAAGGAAATATTTCAGGGTATTGATCACTTTAGTGCAGAAGCTTTCATAAGAGGCATCAATGTCCTTGGTGACTTTGATCAGCTTCTCAGTAACATCCTGGATGGCCCTGATTCCTTTCCTCCTTGTGGCTTGAAGAGTGATCCTAATCTTGGCCACGTCTGCCCCGGTTTCCTTGGTTACTTCTCTGATCTTGTCCACCTTCTCATGCATAGAGGTTAGTAATTCCTTGATACCTGCAATGTTGTGCTGCATCAACATCAGCTGGTCTGAAGAAGAGGATTTGTTGGCTTCAGATTTGAGTCCCCCACTGCTCTGAGTAGAGATGACCTCTGGTGCTTTGTCCTTCTTAAGCCAAGTTCCCTCAATTAAGGTATACCCCATCATGGCAAAGGCAGCCTTTTCATAGGTGCTGGAGATAATCTTTGGAGCATAGAGAGATAAGCCCGCTTTCATGACTTTTAGAATGTGAGAAACTAGTAAACCATAAGGTAGGCAGCTCACAGAAGATGAAATGACCTTGATACTTTCAAGCATGTATTGACGTACCTAGGCAAACCAGTTTATAGATTTACCAATTACCAAACAATACAGAATAAATACATATCTAAGAGATAAAGTACTCAGAGAACCAGTACGGGATAGCAAAGTGGTTGCAATAATATGGGCTAGAACACGATGTTCAAATTTCAAGTTCTTAGGACCTATATCAGGGGAGTTTTCGGACAGAACACTTTTGGCCTCATCAAAAGATACTTCAAAATTATCTGGCCGGGAATGTTGCACAAAGAAATTGTATCCAGCAAACTTTGTAGCAAAGATTTTTTCAAACTGATAAGAATCAAGGATAATGCGAGTTCCTAAGACCATGGTTTCTAGATCGTTTTTATCATTCACAAAAAGGTTTGCATAAAACATGCGCATAACCTCTTCATAGACAGTATCACCAACAATAGCAAATAGGGAGCCAAGTTTCTAAGTTTCAAAAATAGACAAAATATCACAGTGAGAGTTTTGCATAGACTTTAAGCTTACAGTGCAGCCAAAAGCAATTAACTTTCCTTTGAAGGCGACAAACCTAGCCTTCTCCTCAGGACCATAGAAAATTATCTTGTCTTCACGACCAAACTCTATACTTTCTGTTTTCCCTTTTTCTGAGAGGATGGTTTGAGAATAGACTCCATTAGTCATTTTCTTGCCCTCTTTTGAGATATGAGGATATCTTCTTGAGAGCCATTCGATTCTTCTTCAGTGAGTAAGGGATCTGTGCTTTCGGAGGATTCGATATCAACAGGGTCATCTTTGGTTTTCTTGATTCAGTGGCTTCTTCTAGGTATGGAAGAGGAGGAGAGGGTTTTTATTTGGCCATGAGTGGAAGAAAACAGAGAGAAAGAGGTTTGGTTTCTTTGAGATAATCGGAGATATAATCGAGAGAGGAGGAGTAAAAAAAATAGAAAGGATGCCTCGATTCCCGGAGAGATGTATGACAGGCAAAAAGTTTCCTTCTGCAAAACTATGTCGTCAGTTCACCAGTAATGAGTGTGAAGACTAATCAAGTAAAAAATATCAATTTTGTACTAAAAGTATCAGTTTGGTGAATATAACAACATATAAAAGTAATTATAGGAAACATTAAATACGGTTATGAGGGAATTGTACAAATACCAGTTGTCTTTTTCGAAGGTAACAAAATCTTTCTTCAAGCAAAGGTTTTGTAAAAATATTCGCTAACTAATTTTCAGTATTAACAAATTCTAACACAATATCTCCTTTAGCAATATGATCACGTATAAAATGATGCTTGATCTCAATATGCTTAGCCCTAGAATGATGCACGGAGTTTTTTGATAAACAAATTGTACTAGTATTGTCACACTTAATAGGAACAGAATTAAGACATAAATCATAATTTAACAGTTGATGCATGATCCATGGTACTTGTGTGCAGCAGTTTCCTACTGCCAAATATTCAGCCTCTATGGTGGATAATGCCACGCAACTTTGTTTCTTACTGTGCCAAGACATAAGGGATTTTTCAGGTAATTGGCACGTTCCACTTGTGCTTTTTCTATCAAGTTTATTTCCTGCAAAATCTGCATCTGAAAAGCCTTTGAGATTGAAATTTTCCAAACTTTCCTACCATAAGCCATAGTCGACTGTCTCTATCAAATATCTGATAATACGTTTAACAAAGGTCAAATGAGACTCTTTAGGAACTGGCTGATGTCTAGCACATTTGCAAACACTAAACATAATATCTGGTCGACTAGCTGTAAGATAGAGTAATGAGCCAATCATACCTCGATACATTATTTCATCAACACTCTTACCGTTTTTGTCTTCATCCAAAGTAGTCAATTGACTCATAGGTGTGTTCTTATAGCTTTTGCATTAGACATACCAAACTTTTTGATGAGTTATTTCGTGTACTTTGTTTGACTAATGAAGATTCCTTTCTGTACTTGTTTGATTTGAAGTCCAAGGAAGAAAGTTAATTCTCCTATCATACTCATTTTAAATTCTCCTTTCATGATGTTTGAGAAATCCTTGCACAAAACAGTGTTAGTACTGTCAAAAATAATATCATCTACATAAATTTGTACAATTAAGTTACCTAGAGATGATCGTTTGATGAAAAGAGTAGTATCAATATTACCTCTGTTGAATCCATATTCAACCAAAAATGACCTTAGCCTTTCATACCAGGTTCTAGGGGTTTGCTTTAGGCCATACAAAGCTTTGGAAAATTTGTAGACATGATTAGGAAAGGATTCATTTACAAATCCTAGAGGTTGCTTAACAAAAACTTCCTCAGAGATGAATCCATTCAAGAAGGCACTTTTCACATCCATCTGAAATAGTCTGAAACACTTATGAGCAGCAAAAACTAATAGAATGCGAATAGATTCTAACCTGGCAACAGGGGCGAAAGTCTCCTCATAATCAATCCCTTCTTGTTGTGAATAACTTTGAGCAACTAGTCTAGCTTTATTTCGCACGACTTGTCCAGATTCATTCAACTTATTTCTGAATACCCATTTTGTTCCAACAATGGATGCATTTGGTGGCTTAGGAATAAGTTCCCATACCTTGTGTTTCTCAAAATGATCAAGCTCTTCCTTTATTGCAGTTATCCAAATTTTGTCACCAAGGGCTTCGTCTACCTTTTTTGGTTCAAATTGGGATATGAGAGCAATATTTGATGTCTGGTTTAGAGATCTTCTAGTTTTCATTCCTTCCTGAGGGTTATACTTATGAGGATATCCAGGTTAACTTTTCCATTCATTTGGGATGACTAATTCTGGCTCTTTTTCAGTAGAATTTGTTGGATCGATCAAAGTGGACTCCTGATTTTCTGTAAGATGCATAGTCGACTGATCTTGCTGATTAGTCATTTCTTCAGAAGCAATTTACCAGTATCGATAGACAATGGCACTATGGAAGTTTCTTCATCTTCAGGAAGATGATCATTCTTCAATGAGGGTTAGTATCCACAAAAACAACATATATAGATTCTTTAATGGATAAAGTACGCTTATTAAAAGATCTATATGCTCTACTGAAGGGAGAGTATCCGAGAAAAATACCTTCATCGCTTTTGGGATCAAACTTACCAAGATTATCATTTCCATTGCTGTGAATAAAGCACTTACAACCGAAAGAATAGAAATAACTGATGTTGGGTCTTTTTCCTCTCCATAGTTCATATGGAGTCATCTTGAGTATTAGTCAAATAAGGCATCTGTTGATGATATGACATACTGTACTTACGGCTTCTGCCCAGAAGTGGTGCGGGAGAGAATTTTCCACAATCATAGTTCTTGCCATGTCTTGTAGAGTTCTATTTTTACGTTCTACCACTCCATTTTGTTGTGACGATCTAGGGGAAGAGAAATTGTGAGAGATACCTTGATCATTGCATAAGTTCTCAAAAGCTTTGCTTTCAGATCCTCCTCCATGATCACTTCTTATGGAGGAAATGTAGTAACCTTTTTCATGCTGCACTTTCTTGCAAAAGACTTCAAAGTTTCTTAAAGCTTCATCCTTGTGACTTAGAAAAATAATCTAGGTGAATCTAGAAAACTCATCTACTATAACAAAATCATACTTTCTACCACCTATGCTAGCAGTTCTAGTAGGCCCAAAAAGATCCATATGCAGTAGCTGAAGTGGCTTTGTTGTGGAAACAATGTTTTTGACTTTAAAAGAGGATCTGGTTTGTTTTTCTAGTTGACATGCATCACAAATTTGATCTTTTGAAAAGTCTAGTTTTGGAAGACCAAAGACAAGATCATTTTTAGAAAGGTTATGAATAGTATACATGCTGGCATGACCAAGTTTTCTATGTTATACCCAAGGGTCATCAAGAATAGAAGCTAGACAAATTTGATTACCACCACTATTTAAGTTACTGATGGTATAAATATTTTTGTCCCTATTTCCAGAGAGAATAACTTTACTTGATTCATCTTCAATAAACCAACCATGTTTTTTGAAACGAACCTCATAGTCATTGTCACATAGTTGACTAATGCTGAGAAGATTGTAACCAAGTTCATCAACCAGATACACTTCATCTACATCACATGTTGAGATGAGAGGAACCTTTCCAACTCCAATTATATGTCCTTTTGATTTATCTCCAAAGGTAACTATTCTTCCATCTAGTTTGGTGACAGTTTTGAATAATTGTTTGTCACTAGTCATATGTCTGGAATGCTCGATGTCAAGATACCATTTTCCTTTTCGATTCTTATTACGGTGTTCCTGCAAAACAAAAGCACTTATTTTTAGGTACCCAAACCTGCTTGGGTCCTAAATGGTTTGATTTCTGAGTGTTAGCTTGAATACAAGACTTAGGTCGCCAAACCCATCTCCTGTTTTCCTTGAACCTACAACGGTTAGAAGTGTGACCAAGTTTTCCACAATAAAAACACGACGGATTTTTGGGATTTTCAGAGCCCCTTTCTGCTCTGATTCTGTTCCTGCACTGGTTAGTGTTGTGATCATTTTTACAACAATAAGAGCATGCCTGAGAGTTTCTAGTTCTAATTACAGATATATGAAGAACAGTCTAATTTGATTTGACAGAACTATGAATTGTGGATTTTCGTAATCCATTCAATTGAAGTTGAGGTTCATTAACTTCATCTTGAAGCATGTCACGCTCAATTTCACAAACTTCCAACTTCAAGGCCCAGTCTTTCTTTTCTCTTTGGATTTTTCTGAGTTCATTTAGAACTCTTTCAATATCTGCAAGAGCAATATCAACAAATTCTTAGAGTTCATAACAGTTGGGACAGGTAGGAAGACGTACCTTACTGGTTCCCTCGTCTACCATAAGACCAAGTCCACCTGAGTCTTCTTCCTCATCTGCTCCTTCGTCTGCCATGAGCCCGAGCTCATCGGAGTTCTTATTGTTATCTTCTTTTATGGCCATGAAACATATATTTGTAATTTCTTCATGGTCAGATTCTTCTTCATCACTCCAGGTTCCGAAGGACTTCTTCTTTTGAAGGTTCCTGCTGAGCTTCTTCTTCAATTCGAGATAATTAGCTTGAATGTGTCCATGTTTTCCATACTCATAGCATCTTCCATCATTTTCATTATTCGTCCTTCCTTTTCTGAAGTTTGATAGACCTCTCCTATTATTTCTATTTTTTCTCATCATGCTTGTTACAACTTGGGAGAGCATGGCTATGTTTTCATCATGTTCTCCTCCTTCCTCTTCCTCTTCATTTTCTGGTTCAGACACAATTGCTTTAAAATCAACAGTTTTCTTCTTTTCTTGTTGAATTTGCCTTTCCAAATGAGTTTTCTCAAAGGCAATTAGATCACCTCTAAGTTCATCATAGGACATTTTGTCAAGGTCTTGACATTCCATATTAATAACCTTGGGATGCCAAATTGTGGGTAGACTTCTAAGAATTTTTCTGACCTATTCTCCGCTTTTGATTGGTCTACCAAGGGATTTTAGATCTCCATGGATTTTGCTGAACCTGGAGAACATTTCATCCATTGATTCTGCATCTTTCATTTGAAATAGCTCATAGTCACGAACTAGAAGATTGATCCTTGTTTCTTTCACTTTGTTGGTTCCTTCATATGTAACCTCCAATTTATCCCACATTTCCTTAGCAGTGTCACAGCTTGAAATCTTTTCATACTCTTTTCCACTGATAGTATTATACAGAAGAGTTTTTGATTTGGCATTCACAGTTATGACAACAGCTTATTCATTAGTGTAATCATCTAAGTCAAGTGGATCAATTGATACTATGACTTGACCATTCTCATCTTTCTTTGGCAGAACTGGAAGATTTTTCTTTTTGATCACACACCAAACTTTGATGTCATATGACATAGTGTATGTTTCCATCCGAATTTTCCAGTGAGAAAAGTGTTATCCGTTGAATTATGGAGGTCGTATCTGCGAGGTTCCCTCTTGAAATAATGCGTCGACGACTGTGTTTGATCCTATGGTCTTTTCCTCACTAGTTCTTAAGCAAAGTTTGTAAGCCTAGCTCTGATACCAATTGAAAGTACAAGAGGGGGGGTGAATTGTGGTCGATTCAAACTTAGTTGACTAAATATGAGTTTAGTCGACTAGATTCTGCACAGTGAATAGTTAAAGAGAAATAAACCAAGAAATCTGCAAGGCAACAAGACACAACAATTTTTATACTGGTTCAGTACCGGTGAGGTACTTACGTTTAGTTTCCCTTGGGTTACAAAGGTTTCCTTAGATCTTTGATAATAGGTTAAAATGGTGATAGTTTTGGTTCGCTCACCATCAACAATATTCAACAACAATAGCTTTTGTAATGTTGACACAACTCTCTTTTTGTGTTCTATTTCTTCCTATCTTTTTATGACACTTGTAGACTCAAGAATACAATGTTTGTACTAAGAACTAGAAAGGTTTAGAAACAATTTGTGTGGTTGCGCAGTCAATCCTTGAGTTTGCCTACCTTCTTATAGGCAAGTTTTTAGAGTTGTTGTAGATTGATCTTTGATTGATGCCCACAATATTTTACTGATATTTGATTCAAGAAAGGTGCCTCTGATTCCTTCATGAGATATGGGCTAGATTAATTAATCCAGGGAGTGCTCTGCTCCATGCCGAAACCCAGGGAGTGCTTCCATGCTCCATGCTTTATTGAAGAAAAGAGCAACACTTCGAATTATCTCCCATTATGTTGTGTTTCCCACTCAAATTATCTCCCATTTATTTCATCTTGTTTCTGGATCTTCTTTGAGTTACGTGTAAGGCAATGGTTCAAGATACATAGCCGTTGAGTGGATCTTCATTCCTTTTAGCAATGTTGTTTCTCACCAGAATCTGCATACACTAATATAACATTAGTCAAGACTTCTTTAGGGATATTGATCATTATTAAAATTCTAAACTTAACATTACCAACATCTAAGATGTGATTATCATGTTATAATATTTGATACTATTATATTTACATAATTCAATTTCTCCTATCACATTAATGAATTAAAGGACTCGTAGTTTTGAATCAGACAAAGTTAGGTGTACGTGCAATTATCATATATATATATATATATATATATATATATATATATATATATATATATATATATATATATATATATATGAATGAAATTTACCGATTTCAATATTTATTATGTATCTCTATCACAATTAACTACTAATTTCATGCAGGTATACCATTAAATTGACCATGATTTACTAGCCATCACAAGGAAGACATATGTTGAAAGAATTTATGTATAGCTTCTACAAAATACTACTTTCATTCGACAACAACTTATTGATATGTATGCAACTATAAAAAGAGGAGGCTACCATTTGTTTAAACACAAGGAACAAACTTGAAGACGTGAAGCACTTGCAACCATAGCCGGCGTAGCTCATACTTACATATACTATGTGTCGTTGAATATAATAGGCTCACCATTCATTAGTTTGAGCTTAGATTTTCCTCCTTCAAATTTCATGTAACTCATTGTACACGTATTTTAAAAATATCTATATTATTTTACAATATTTGTATTGATTAGCATAGGATACATGTGCAACGCACGTGTTCAAGAACTAGTTAATTAATAACTAGCATGTATTTTCTATCAACAAGAGTACAAATATGTATACGGTCAAAATTGAGTTTTTCCCTCGTGTGTTTAATCAAGATTGGAACATGATGGACCGAGGTTCGTTATTATAAGTTGTGATGTGAAGTTGTGTTGTCGAGCTCGAGACCAAGAGACCGACCGATGTCGGGCTCGAGTCAATATCAAGCTCGAGACCTAGAGACCGACCGATGCCGAGCTCGAGTCAACATCACGCTAGAGACCCAGAGACCGACCGATACCGAGCTCGAGTTAATATCAAGGATCGAGCGTAAAGAAACCGACCAAAACCGAGATCAGTCGAGACCGAGATCGAGCCCAGATAGAGGTCGAGCGAATAAAGACCGATCAAGACCGAGATCAGTCGAGACTGAGATCGAGCATAGATAGAGGTCGAGTGAATAGAGGCCGATCACGATCGAGAGCAGCCGAGTTCGGGCTCGAGCCAAGGGACAAAAGAGCCGTTATGGCAATATTTGGGGAGAGAATCTCAGCGGAAATCAAGGAAAAGCCAATTAATTAATCTATCATGGGATCCCCACTATATATTTTTAATTATATCCTAAGTAGGATTCCTCTACTATATTAAGAGTGACTATCATTTGTAAAAGGGGACTCGATTCATTCATTACAACAACAACAACCCAGTAAAATCTCACTAATGGGGTCTGGGGAGGGTAGTGTATACGCAGACCTTACCCCTACCCCGAAGGAGTAGAGAGGCTGTTTTCGAAAGACCCTCGGCTCATAAAACCAAAAAACAAAAGGACAAAAAGGAGACAGTATTAGTATCACAACAGCACTCATAGGAAAAATAGGAACACCATGAAATCCAGAAGAAAGATGCAATGAAAAGGGAGAAAATATTAGTATCACCACAACAATCATAAGAAAAATAGGAACACCATGAAATCTAGAAAAAAGATGCAAAGCAAAAGCGATAGCTAGTAAATAGGACATGCACTGAAAAGCGAAATAGTAAGACACAACATTGCCACAAGCTATTTTAGGCAAAAACCCTACATGGCTAGTCCCACAATGGTACGAAGTAAGGCACAACTCAACTACCTCCTAACCTACAATCCTAATACTCGACCTCCGCATCTTCCTATCAAGTGTCATGTCCTCGAAAATCTGGAGCCTTGCCATATCTTGCCTGATCACCTCTCCCCAATACTTCTTAGGTCGCCCTCTACATCTTCTCGTGCCCTCCACAACCCGCTCCTTACACCTCCATACCGGAGCATCTGGGCTTCTCCTCTGAACATGTCCGAACCATCTAAGCCTCACTTCCCGCATCTTGTCATCAATGGGAGCCACATGCACCTTCTCCCGAATATCATCATTCCTAATCTTATCTATCCTAGTGTGCCCGCACATCCACCGCAACATCCTCATTTCTGCTACTTTCATCTTCTGAATATGTGAGTTCTTAACGGGCCAACACTCAGCCCCATACATCATGCCCGGTCTAATGACCGCTTTATATAACTTACCTTTGAGTATCGGTGGCACTCTCTTGTCACACAAGACTCCAGATGCTAACCTCCACTTCATCCATCCTACCCCAATTCGGTGTGTGACATCCTCGTCAATTTCCTCTCTCCCCTGGATAACCGAACCAAGGTACTTGAAGTTGCCTCTACTCGGGATGACCTGAGAATCAAGCCTCACATCCACGCCTTCTTCCCCTGGCTCAGCGCTGAACTTACACTCCAGGTATTTCTTCTTCATCCTGCTCAGCTTGAAACCCTTAGACTCAAGAGCTTGTCTCCAAACCTCCAGCCTCTTGTTAACACCGGCTTGAGACTCATCAATCAGAACTATGTCATCGGCGAATAGAATGCACCATGGCACATCCCCTTGAATATGGTGTGTTAATGCGTCCATCACCAGGGCGAATAAGAACGGACTGAGTGCAGAACCTTGGTGTAACCCCATTATAACCGAAAAATGCTTAGAGTCGCCTCCTACTATCCTAACCTGAGTCTTAGCCCCATAATACATGTCCTTAATCGCCATAATGTAGGGAACCGACACACCTTTTCCCTCCAGGTATCTCCAGAGAACTTCTCTAGGAACCTTGTCATACGTTTTCTATAGGTCAATAAACACTATGTGCAGATCCTTCTTCCTCTCTCTGTACAGTTCCACCAACCTTCTAACAACCCGGCATGAACCCAAACTGATTGTCAGATATAGACACTGTCATCCTCACCCTCGCTTCAATCACCCTCTCCCACACTTTCATGGTATGACTCAGTAATTTGATACCCCTATAATTGTTACAACTCTGGATATCACCTTTGTTCTTATACAATGGAACCACCATACTCCACCTCCACTTATCCGGCATCCTCTTCGCCTTAAAAATAACATTAAACAACCTAGTCAACCACTCCAAACCTGCTCTCCCCACACACTTCCAAAATTTTACCGAAATCTCGTCTGGCTCGGTCCCTCTGCCCCTACTCATATTACGCATAGCTCCTACGACCTCCTCAGCCTCGATACGCCTGCAGTACCAAAAGTCACTGTGACTCTCGGAATGCTCCAATTCGTCTAGCACAATATCCCGATCCCCTTCTTCATTCAGAAGTTTATAAAAGTAAGTCTGCCATCTCCTCTTAATCTGGGTATCGTCCATTGATACTCTACCATCTTCGTCCTTGATGCATCTCACTTGGTCCAAATCCCGAGCCTTCCTCTCTCTCAACTTAGCTAGCTGGAATAACATCTTCTCCCCACCTTTTTCCCCAATTTCTCGTACATACGACCATAAGCCGCAATCTTAGCCTCTGTGATAGCTAGCTTAGCCTCCTTCCTAGCTACCTTATACCTCTCTATGCACATTCGCCTCTCCTCCTCACCTATGCTCCCCACTAACTTTAGGTACGCCGCCTTCTTTGCTTCCACTTTACCTTGGACCACTTCATTCCACCATGAGACTCCTTTGTGCCCACCAGAGACGCCCGTCGAGACCCCTAACACCTGTCTCGCAGCCTCCCTAATACAGTCTGATGTTGCTGACCACATAGTGCTCGCGTCACCACTGCTCCTCCAAGCTAACATAGCCGACAACTCGATTCATTCATTCATAGATTCATTTCATACATTCATACATTCTCATATTCAGGGATTATTGAGATCTACACACATATAGCAAATATTATCCTTTTTTGGGCTTTGGATATTGATTCATCTTGTTCATTTATCAATCTTTCTCTACTCAAATTGGGTTTGTATTCATTCCTTTTTACAGTCAATATTCTATATCTCTACTTTTTTTTTTGATTTGTACTAAGTTATACAACGTGTCCTTATAACTACGTATAAATTTAACTTTATCCATTTTTTGGGTATACACGGTGGGCGCCAAACTGTTTGCCCAAAAATAGATAGAGTTGAATTTATACGTAGTTCTAAGGATATGTGATATAAATTGGTACAAATCGAAAAAATAAGTAGAATTATATCGAATATTGACTTGTAAAAAAGGAATGAATACAAACCCAATTTGAGTAAAGAATAATTGATAAATGAACAAGGTGAATCAATATCCAAAGCCCAAAAAAGGATAATATTTTCTATATGTGTGTAAGTCTCAATAATCTCTTAATGTCAGAATATATGAATGTCTGAATCTACGAATGAATCAATTGAGTTTCTTTTACAAATGATAGTCACTCTTAATATAGTAGAGGAATACTACTTTGGATATAATTAAAAATACATAGTGGGGATCCCATATTAAATTAATTAATTAGTTTTTCCTTAATTTTCTCCGAGATTCTCTTCCCTAGTGAGGCTATAACTACTCTTTGTCTCATGGCTCGATTTCAGGCTTGGTTGATCTCGGTATTGGTAGGTTTCTTTACGCTCGATCCTTGATATTAACTCGAGCTCGGTATCAGTCGATCTCTGGGTCTCGAGCTTGATATTGACTCGGCCTCGGCATCAGTCGGTCTCTGGGTCTCGAGCTTGATATTGACTCGAGCTCGGCATCGGTCGGTCTCTGGGTCTCGAGGTCGACAACACTACTTCACATCACAACTTATAGTAACGACCCTCGGTCCAACAAGTTCATATCTTGATTAACCACACGAAGGGCAAACTCAATTTTGAGCGTATACAGATTGTCCCCTCGTTTCTCGGAAAGAATGTGGCGAGAACTATATGATTTTTCAAGTGAAATCTATAAATAGCCCCATTCTTCATCATTTCAAACCTTTACCTTCAAATCTTTTCATTCCAACCTTCACAGTTTTTCGCCTTCTCCAAGGTTCTCTATTTCTAGGTTTAAAAATTTCTTTGCTTGTTCTTCACCAAACACCAAAATATTTCAATTTTCCATCTTCTTTGTTCTTGAAAATTTAGATGGCCAAGATATCTAAAACCGTTCCTCAGAAAGAGGCTTCTTCCTCCTCTCGGCTGGCCAGTGAGAAACTGGTGGTGGAGCCACGCCTCGAAGAACTCATTCCTGAGGGATGTGTTATCGATTCTGACTTTAAGGTCGAGAAACCCTCATCAGTTGCTGGTCAATGTGAGCCGGTATCGAGATATATATGCTCGATACCCCAAAGCCTTATTGATTTGATGAAGAAAGATTGTGGTTGGGAAAATAAAGAGGTTGTGATACTGGCACCGGAGGAAGCGATCACTACCCAGGTGGAAGGGTACATGAGTGTTTACACTTATCCTTTCATGTAGGGTCCCCTCGATCCGGTCATCATCGACTTCTGCGAGAAGTACCAAGTGACCCTCGGCCAAATACACCTTTATTTCTGGAGGATTGTAATATTGCTCCGTTTTTTTGTGAGCAAAATTGACGGGCTTCCCTTTACCCTCGACCACCTCGTAAGATTATATAGCCCTCGTCTTTATAGTGGTGGGCTGATAAAGCTTCAATGCCGGGCCACCAAGGCATTCACCTCGAGCATAGATGAATACAAAGATAGGGGTTAGATGAGCTGGTTTGTTCGAGTGAAGACCTCGGACCTAATCCTGGTTGATCAGATCCCGGGGACACCATCGGTATTAAAAGGCTTAGATTCCAAAATATTTGAGTGCGGCTCCCAAACTGATCCCCAAGAAGTTCCGCATGCCCGAAATTCCTAAATACAACGGGATGACCGACGCCAACGAACATGTCACCTCTTACACATGTGCCATTAAAGGGAACGATTTAGAAGATGACGAGATCGAATCTGTATTATTGAAGAAGTTTGGGGAAATCCTGTCAAAGGGGTCAATGATATGGTATCATAATTTACTGCCTAACTCTATCGATTCTTTTGCTATGCTTACAGATTCTTTCGTAAAAGCACATGCCAGAGCCATAAAAGTCGAGACCAGGAAGTCGGACCTTTTCAAGGTAAGGCAAAAAGATAAAGAGATGCTAAGAGAGTTCGTATCTCATTTCCAAACGGAACGAATGGATCTACCACTGGTGACGAACGATTGGGCTGTTCAATCTTTCACTTAAGGACTGAACGAACGAAGCTCGATGACTTCACGACAATGGAAGCAAAACTTAATAGAATACCTTGCCACTACATGGGCCGATGTGCACAATCAGTATCAATCGAAAATCAGAATTGAAGATGGTCAGTTCGGAGTCCCTTCGGAGTCTCGACCTCTGATTTAGCCGCTGCAAGTTCTATGGCCAGTCTTTTTTGATCAGCATTTGCTGAGCTCAACCGAGACTGGAACTCCTCGATTTTCTTGACTTGCACCAAAGATTTCTCTTTCAAGCTTCGGAGTTGGCCATCAGCCGAAGCCAGTTGAGTCCGGGAAGTCTCCTTTTCTGAGGCGAGGCGGTCCATATTCTTCTTCCATTCCTCGGCCTTCGATTTCACTACGTCTACTTCAACACGAAGCTGCCTGATCACATCAAACTTTTGCTCGACCTGCGGGACCGAACTGTTAGCCATCACTCCTGAGTCAATATCATTAAACTCAAAGATTCTTTTTACCTGCTCGGCCAGATCAGCTTGTTCTTTCCGATATGCTTCTAGCTCAGCCCGAAGTCCTTTTACTTTTCCTTCTCTCTGCTCACTGAGAAGCTTTAAGGCATCTCTCTCCTCAGTAAGCCTTCGAACTTCGGCTTCGTAACGGTTCAGCTCCCATCGGGATTGGAAAAATGCCTCGTGATGAAGCACAGAAGCCTAAAAAAATAAAAAGAAGAGATTATACAAGGAAAGAAAAACACAAGTATGAAAATTGGAAAAGAAAGTATGAACTTACCCGATTCAAGGCCTGTTGGGCTTCGTTGAAAAGGCAAGGCGCACCCACCTTGCTTGAGCTCTTCTTCGGAGCCTCCAAGTTACTCGGGCCGATGAAATAACCACAGAAAGGGTCCTCCTCTCAATGGGCTCCCTCCCCGTGACAAGTCACGTATCATCGACTAGGAAAATATAGGGAAAGAGGGGGAATCCCCGATCTCTATTGCCCCGAGTAGGTCTTTTTGGGTGCCACCTCCGTCTTGGGGAGCCTCAAGCTCAGTTTGTACACCGGCATCTGCAGATTCTTCGACGGTCTCTTTGCCCCGAGGTAAAACATCCTCGGTCTCCCTCGGCTCTGGAACTTGGGTCGAACTCCCCTCCTCGACCTCATCAAGCCTGGTCGGAGCAGTATCAACTCTCACCGATACTGAAGTATTCTGAGCATCGGTGCTAGCTCGTGCACGGTCCAACAGCCCGGAATCATTTTCTTCTTCTTCTTCTTCTTCATCCCTTAAACTCAGGACCGACTCCATAGTCAAAGGGATTATGTTCACCTTAGGTTTACTAGCCGCTCTCTTTTTGGGTTTTTCACCCTCGGAGTCCGAGGCCCTTTTTATCTTAATCACCTTCTCTGGTTTTAAGATAGGCGGTAAAACTTCTTTATCACCTGAGGGGGGTCTCATAATTGAATCTTTTCCAAGACCTACAAAGAAAGAAAAGTGAGTAAAACTTATGCCTGAAAAAATACTTGAACAATAAGCAAATCGGTATGCCAAGAGGAAGGTTTACCATGAGTACGAGCCTCCCACCGGCCCTTCGACAAATCATGCCATACGCGCTCGGCATATGTTGATGTCGAAACTAGGCTCCTGACCCAGTTCTCGAGATGGGGAACGGCACCCGGCATCCAAGCAACGACTGTGTCAAAAAAAACACTGATAAGAAAAGATGAAGAAGTAAAAACAACAAAAACTAAAAATGGAATCACACTTACGGTTCATATTCCATTTCTCGGGAAATGGCATACTCTCTGCCGGAATTAGGTCCGAGGTCTTCACGCGAACGAACTGGCTCATCCAAACCCGATCTTTGTCTTCATCTATGCTCGAGGTGAACGCCTTGGTGGCCCGTCATTGAAGCTTTATCAGCCCACCTCGGTAAAGAAGAGGACTATATAATCATACGAGATGGTCGAGGGTAAAGGGAAGCCCGTCGATTTTGCTCACAAAGAAACAGAGCAATATTACAATCCTCCAGAAATAAGGGTGTATTTGGCCGAGGGTCAATTGGTACTTCTTGCAGAAGTCGATGATGACCGGATCGAGGGGACCCAGCGTGAAAGGATAAGTGTAAATACTCAAGTACCCTTCCACGTGGGTAGTGATCGCTTTCTCCGGTATCGATATCATAACCTCTTTGTTTTCCCAACCACAATCTTTCTTCACCAAATTAATAAGGCTTTGGGGTATCGAGCATATATATATCGATACCGGCTCACATTGACCAGAAATCGATGAGGGTTTCTCGACCTTAAATTCGGAATTGATAACACATCCCCAGGGAATGAGTTCTTCGAGGTGTGGCTCCACCACCGGTTTCTCACTGGTCGGCCGAGAGGAGGAAGCATCCTCTTTCTGAGGAACGGTTTTAGATATCTTGGCCATCTAAATTTTCAAGAACAAAGAATATTGGAAATTGATATATTTTGGTGTTTGGTGAAGAACAAGTAAAGAAATTTTTAAAACCTGAAAGTAGAGAATTTTGGAGAAGGCGAAGAACTGTGAAGGTTGGAATGAAAATATTTGAAGGTAAAGGTTTGAAATGATGAAGAAGGGGGCTATTTATAGATTTCACAGTGACGATTCAAAATTGATAATGGCCGACCATCGACTGACGCGCATTTAATGCCTTGGTAACTGGACCGACGAGATATTTGTCACATACGTCACAATCGGGCTCGACGCAGACGTAAGTGTGTATCTAGTCAGAGGTTGACAAATCATATCGTTTCTCGCCACATTCTTTTCGAGAAATAAGGGGACTATCTGTATATGGTCAAAACCGAGTTTACCCTTCGTGTGTTTAATCAAGATTAGAACATGATGGACCGAAGGTCATTATTATAAGCTGTGATGTGAAGTTGTGTTGTCGAGCTCGAGATCAAGAGACCAACCGATGTCAGGCTCGAGTCAATATCAAGCTCGAGACCCAGAGACCGACTGATGCCGAACTGGAGTCAATATCAAGCTCGAGACCAAGAGAACAACCGATACCGAGCTCGATTTAATATCAAGGATCGAGCGTAAAGAAACCGACCAATACCGAGATTAGCCGAGACCGAGATCGAGCCCAGATAGAGGTCGAGCGACTAGAGACCGATCAAGACCGAGATCAGCCGAGATCGAGATCGATCCTAGATAGAGGTCGAGCGAATAGAGGCCAATCACGATCGAGAGCAGCCGAGTTCTGGCTCGAGCCAAGGGACAAAAGAGCCGTTATGGCCGCATTTGGGGAGCGAATCTCGGCGAAAATCAATAAAAAGCCAATTAATTAATCTATCATGGGATCCCCACTATGTATTTTGAATTATATTCAAAGTAGGATTCCTCTACTATATTAAGAGTGGCTATCATTTGTAAAAGGGGACTCGATTTATTCATTCACAGATTCATTTCATACATTCATACACTCTCACGTTCATGGATTACTGAGATCTACACATATATAGCAAATATTATCTTTTTTGGGCTTTGGATATTGATTAATCTTGTTCATTTATCAATCTTTCTCTACTTAAATTGGGTTTGTATTCATTCCTTTTTACAGTCAATATATTCGATATATCTCTACTTATTTTTTCGATTTGTACCAAGTTATACTACGTGTCCTTAGAACTACGTATAAATTCAACTCTATCCGTTTTTCGGGTAAACAAAATTCTTAACCCTTGTCCTAACTCATCTCCACATCATAGAACCACATATATAGTGGCAAAGCGGTTTCTTTTTAGGAACGACCAACTCCTCCCCCCCCCCCCCCCCAAAACCCAACACCACAAGATAACCTTATACATAAAAGAAACTAAAATGCAACACTGTTAAGGCTAGGTGTAGAAGAAGACGCAGTCGTGATTTAATTATTGAATTCAGAATGATGTTATTATACTTAATTCGAGTAGAAAATCTACAAATAATTTTTAGGGATAAGGCAAAGTTCATTTTTCTTATGCATGGTAATTCCAGGCTTAACATCCGTGTCAATGTCCTCTTTTTTCATCCCACAAGGTAACTCCCAATCAAATGCATAAAGAAGATTTGATAATGCAAGTTCCATGGATGCAACTCCAAGTGCTATCCCTGGGCATCCTCTTCTTCCAGCTCCAAATGGAATATAATCAAAGTCATGGCCCTTAAAATCAATATTGCTATTCAAGAATCTTTCAGCTATAAATTGTTCTGAATTTTCCCATATTTCAGGATCCCTTAGTATAGCCCATGAATTAACATGAATTATGGTTCCCGGCTGAATTTCATACTGTTCTAGTGTGGATTTTTCCATTGATTCTCTTGGCAGTAGGACTGGAACTGGTGGGTACAATCTAAAAGACTCCTTTATCACTGCTTTGAAATAGGGAAGATTTTGGATATCATCTTCAGTCACAATATTGCTTTTCTTTCCAACTGATTTTCTGATTTCTTCTTGGACTTTCTTCATAGCTTTTGGATTCTTCATGAGGGCTGTCATTGTCCATACTACTGCAGCTGCGCTAGTGTCTGATCCTGCTAGTAACACATTCTACAAAGAAATTGACAGGGAAAGAAAATAAAAGTTGTCAATTAATGAGGAAGCCTCAAGGAAATACAGACCACATTTAATTTGTGCTACCGTAAGTTATTCATGTCACTCTATTTAAGCTAATCTCAATGCAATTTTATATTATATAAAACAAAAGTTTCATAAGAATAACAAATGACAAGGAAAAAGTGTCTTTAGCAATAAAAATTCTCTATATTTTCTACTAGCATGGCATCATATCAATCTCCAACAAAATCAAAAGACTCTAACAATCATTACACCTAATTAAAGTAAACGTACTAACATCAGCGTGACCGGTTAATTTTAGTGAATCCTCACAATATATACGTATATATATAGGTAGGTTTAAGACATAGGAAATTACCATGACAAGTGCTTTTATATCCTCCAAAGTGAGATCAATTGGTGTTGATTTCTCTTTCTTCAATTGGAGCAGAATATCAAGAATATCTCCTTCCATGGATTTTGGCCTATTGGGATTAAGATGCTGCTCAATGAGTTCTTTATAAAACTCATCCAAATCATTGAAAATCTTCTCAAGTCGAGCTGTAACTCCAGTAAGTTTATCAATCCAGCTTAAAGAAGGGAAAAAATCAGACACAAAGAAACTAGCCATCATTGCTCCAGATTCTTCTAAAAGAAAATTGAATCTCTTCCTTTCAAAGTATCATATTGATGCAAATTTCCAATGAATGGAAGCCCTATAGGACCTGGTAGCAGATTAGTTTTTCCACCCTTTTTGGCTTTAAGAAGAAGGAAAATAAGAATGATAGGAAAGGCTGCAAAGATTAGAAAGAGTATCATTTTGTTAATTTTTCCCTCAACCTCTGCAAACCACTGATCTTTTTCTTTGATTCTTTTCAATTACAACAAGAATCTCTAAAACATATTAAGGTTATACGGATCTTGATGTAACTGATATCCGACTGACATATAGGCCATGACGGTGACGTAGAAAAATCATAGGCTCAAAATTAAATCTTGAGAATGACCATTTTCCCCTAGCAATCAATACTTTGCAGGTTTTCAAGATATTTGTCTCGTCAGCATACTAACGATAGCGTAATGAATAAATATCTTGTAGGGAGCGCATGTGATTCTCAATTATTGGTAAATTCTAATTTTGATATTTGTCATATGTTATTAAGTACAGTTTGTGGGACCATCTAATAAAAAGAAAGAAAGAAAATGATGACAACAAGTTGTAATAATGACGTGGGCGGCTGGAAAAAAAGTTTGACAACTTACAAAGCAAATTGCATGTGCAATCATTTTGATTGGCCGGAAGTTTGACAAATTTTGCAATAAACAGTAGGTTCGCTCTTCATTTTATACACATCTAAAACAAGAGAGAAATATTAGAGCTCTGAGAGTAAAATAGTCTGTGAGAAAATAGAGTGGAGTAATATTGTGGTGAGATATTTAAAATAAAGAATGTTATTTTTTTTGAGTCGTAGTAGTCTTTTGACACTACAAAATTGTAATATTATAGTAGTATTATATTACTCCTCTCGGGTATTCTATTTTACCCCGTTAACAGATTTGGTGTCATTATTACTCTCTTGTGTTATTATTATTTATTGTGGATATTATTCCTGGGCGAGATATTTGTTTTTCCCAACAACGTGGTATCAGAGCCATGGCGAATAATGATCTGTTGTCTTTTCAGTACCATCGTCTCACAAAAGATAATTATGAGAAATGTTGTCTACGTATGAAAGCCATTTTGGCTCTCAAGATGTGTGGGAAATCGTAGACAAAGGGTATCCAAAACCCGATAATGAGGAAGCTCTGTTCAAAATAAAAAAGATGTCTTGATAAAGACAAGAAAGAAGGATCAATAAGCCCTCACGCTCATCCACCAATATTTGGATGATACCATGCTTGAGAATGTGACATATGCTACCACCTCAAAGGAAGCGTGGGAGATTTTAAAAAATTCTCTCCAAGGAGTTGACAAGGTGAGGAAGGTAAAACTTCAAACTCTAAGGGCTGATTTTGAAGTTTTAAATATGAAAAAATCCGAATGCATTTCGGATTATTGTTCAAAAGTGAAGGCTGTTGTAAATCAATTGAGAAGATACGGGGAGGACATAGAAGATGTCCGTGTGGTAGAAAAGATCTTTCGCACTTTAACACCAAAATTCGATTTTGTAGTATGTGCTATTGAAGAGACTAAAGATTTAGACTCTATGATGGTGGAGCAATTGGAGGGTTCTTTACAGGCCCACGAAGAAAAGATCAAAAGGAGACAAAAAGTGTCATTGGAGCAATTTCTTAAAACTTAGGCATCCTTTAAGGATTATGGAGGTGAAAACAGCTATCGAGGGAATGGACGAGGACGAGGCCGTGACAGTCATGGAAGAGGAAGAAGTAATGGTAACAACTTCAACAATGAAGTTAAAATCCACCAAACATTCAGAGGTCGTGGTCGTGGACAAAGAGGAGGAAGAGCACGTGGCTACTGCCAAGAAAATAATGGACAAAGGTATGACAAATCAAAAATTCAACAGTTTACTAAATATATCTGAGTCAACATTGTTGGTAGATGCATTTTTCATGCATTTACATTGCTTGTTCACACTTAATATGATGTCATGCATGACATTATTAAGGCCATTTCCCTTCTATAACTATCAAGGGTTTTGTTCATTTGAAATCATCTCTCACTTGCCTTCTTATCTCCTAAGGCATTTGAATCTTCTTTCTCTTTTGTAGTATTTCACTTGTATTTTTGGAGTGAAATAAATTTGAGTTGATTGTGTCCGAAGACTAGGCAAAAATCAAATTTTGCCGAACCTCGTTAATTTCTGGTGTTCATTTTATTATTGTCTCATTTACTATTTATTAGCTACCTTTAAATATAATAGTTGTGATTTAATCACTCTCTATATATTCGGCTTCCGCAACATTATAAGCTTTGATAGAAAGTTTATGCTAAAATTGAGAAAATAAAACTGGGATCCACCCTATAAATATGCTGTTTTTCTTTTTTAGAGAAGATACCAAATTACTCTAAATATTCATGTAATGTACTCCATATAATTGTTGGTAGAACCGCTAAAAAAGGGTCAATCTTTTTGGACTCTGATTGTCGCACCATACAGACAATTAATCTAAAAGAAACAAGAAAAGTGGAAAATTTACACGGATTAATCCCTTTACGCGATTGATTGTGAGCTTAACTTTAAGATCAGGGTCATCGGCTAGTTGCAACAACACATTAACCTTATCCTTTTAAACAGAATTCTCCTCTGCTTTAGCCTTGTGATCTTCAAGCACATAATTGTGAAATTTTACCAGGTTTATCTTCAAAATCCTCATTCGTATGTACTACCCTTGCAAGTCAAGCCAATTTAGCAAAGGTATACGATCTCCAAATTAACCAACCCATCGAGGACAAACCATTCAGCTAGCATCCATCACAAATTTTCAGGTGTAACTATTGAATCATTAGATTTTGACTCATCACTATAGTACTTACCACTCATAACCATCCTACTGATAATGCAGAGAGTGAATTGAGGTAAATGGTCCTTGAGAAAAATTGGCTTTTCCTGATAGAACAAAAAGTCAGAGAAGTCAAACTTCACCTTTTCTCAACACGAATGTACTCGAATGAACCAAGCCGTTTGGATTAAGTGTCTCAGATAGGTAGATCTTCTGAGTTGTTAAAGCTAGTGTACCTACCAGCAGCTAATGTCGGGCGAGAAGCAAAGACGGCATTATGTGTTTTCAAATTGCTTTGGCCATTTAATGGGGAATAATGCTATCAGAGCAGGCTTGGGACCGAACTTTAGGAGCACTAAATCTCCCATATTTTTTTGAAAGAAGGCGAAAAGACTCATGTGGTAGTGAACTAATAAGGTTTCAACTGCCAATAATTGGCCATGGCCTCGGACCTGTTTTGGGGTATAGATGGTTGATAACTTTTGAAATAATATCTAATGCTAGTATCCATGCCAATTCTATGTATACCGAAGAAATCTCCATAATTGTACAATGAATTACTAATTAATATTTGAAAAGGTTCTATATATGGATTTTCTTGTACATCAAGATTGTAGAAGTATCATGTTAATGACATGGGCAAGATAGGCTAGACACCCTTTATTCATCATTTTCTTGGCCTTAGGTAAGAAATAAACATATCCACAGGCCACAACCAAAGCTGTACAACTCTTCCCCTCTCAGACTTCTTCATTAGAAAAATGAGATCTGACTATTTTGGCACGACATTCTGAGGAGGCATGACAAGATGACAACTAATCCATTCCCATAGTTACATCAAATATATCATTTCTAGTTCTATGAGGTCGGCCGTAGTATTATGGTCCTGAATCGAAACTGTGCAGCCTATGTAAACTTTTGTTGCTTCTATGGACTAACCAACTGGAGTAGAAACTAGAAACAACTCATCTAACTATTCCGGTTCTTACCTGAGATTCTTAGCAAAATATGGAGTAACATAAGAAAATGTAGCGCCAATGAACTGGCATTGACAGAAACTTATGGTAGAGACAGAAGTGCCAGAGCAGAGATTTATAAGATGACTATTACTGAAAGTGTTTAGTACATATGGCAAGAGAGGAATTTGAGGATATTTCAGAGTAAACAAAGGCTGGCTGAGCAGATTACATGGCTGGTAATACAGGACATCTTCTGTAGAGGATCTATGATACCTAGATTAGCTAAGAAGGTAGAGGAGCTCAATCTATCCTTAGGCTAGTCTTTCTTGGATATACTGTGATGCTATAGTTAGGAGGTTAGAGGGGTCAATTTGGTTACCCTTGTAATTAGAGCATGTAGCCCAGTTCCTAGTTTCTTTTCTTTTGTTTAACAATTTAACCTATACATAGTTTACTAGGTAGTAAGAATTTTTTTTTTGCCAAACAAAAAATGTAGAGCCCGAGTCAATAACATTTTCAAGCCATCCTAATATCCCTACCAAGTTCCATAACATCTGTTAATGCGTCCCAAATGTATCATTACCCTCAACTGATTTTCAAACATCTTAGTTACACACCATTCATAAATCACTGAGCTATTAAATTAGTCCAAGTTAGTTAAAAAATATTACGGAGTTTTACATGTTACTCCACATTTATACGAAAAAAGATAGTTCTAGAAATATTTTAAATAAAACATTTTTTCTGTATAAAATGACTAAAAAACTTATCAGTTGATTGAAAGTTAACTGTGTTGGGAAAAAATAATATCTCGCCCAGGAATAATATCCACGATAAATAATAATAACACAAGAGAGTAACAATGACATCAAATCTTTTAACGGGGTAAAATACAATACCCGAGAGGAGTAATATAATATCACTATAATATTACAACTTTATAGTGTCAAAAGACTACTACGACTCAAAAAAATAACACTCTTTATTTTAAATATCTCACCATAATATTAATCATAGTCTGTGGATCATTCTGAGAGCTCTAATATTTCTCTCTTGTTTTTGGTGTGTATAAAATGAAGAACGAAGCCTGCTATTTATAGCAAAACTTGCCAAATTTTCAGCCAATCAAAATGCTTGCATATGCAATTTGCTTTGCAAGGTGTCAAACATTTTTTTCAGCCGCCACTTCATTATTGCAACTTGTTGTCATCATTTTCTTTCTTTATTTATATTTATTTTTTATTAGATGGGTCCCGCAAATCTCCCCCTTAATTTTGATTTTTCCTCATCATTTCAAGTCTTGATCTAAACCTCTAAAAATCTTCAAATTTGAGAGGCTTGGTAAAAGTATCCGCAACTTGATCATGAGATTTCACATACTTGAGCTCGACTTCCTTCTTGACAATGCATTCTCTAATGAATTTCTGATGAAGTGATACCTTGTATCTATATGCTTGCTTCGATCATGATACACTGGATTCTTTGCAAGTGCCTGTGCGGATTTGTTGTCAATACAAATCTCTATAGCTTCAATTTGTGGTAAATTGAGCTCCTTCAACAATCTTCTCAGCCAAATAGCATGATAGGTATAAGATGTTGCTGCTACATATTCAGCTTCACAAGTTGAGAGAGTAACAATTGATTATTTCTTTGAACTCCAGGAAATAACACAATCACCCAAGAAAAACACAAAACTTAGTTGTGTTTTTTCTATCATCAATATCTCCCGCATAATCACTATCACAATATCCCATAAGGTTAAAATTATTAGAAAATGAATAAAATAGCTTAAAGTCGAGCGTACCTTTTAGGTAACGAAGAATTCTTCTGGTGACTTTCAAATGAGTGGAGGTAGGAGCTTCCATGAAGCGGTTTACTACTCCAACTACAAAGAGTATATCTGGCCTGGTAAAAGTCAAGTACCTCAAACTTCCCACAAGACTTTTGAAAAATATGGGATCCACTTTTTCTCCTTCGTCAAACTTGGACAACTTTGTCCCACTCTCAATTGGTGTGTTCACGGGGTTGCAATCGAGCATGTTGAACTTCTTCAATATCTCTTTTGTATAGCTTTCTTGAGAGATAAAAATTCCATCATCCATCTGCTTCACTTCTAGGCCCAGGTAGTATGACATGAGCCCTACGTCTGTCATCTCGAACTCACGGGACATATGTTTCTTAAAAGCTTCAAACAAACTTGGGTTATTACCCGTGAAAATAAGATCATCACCATAAAGACAAACAATCAATATATCTTCATTAGTATGAACTTTAAGATAAAGAGCATATTCATGGAGACAACGAGTAAACCCATTGTCTTGAAAATACTTGTCGATGTAACTATTCCATACTCGTGGGGCTTGCTTCAATCCATATAAAGCTTTGTTCAACTTCAGCACTTTATCTTCATGGTTTTTTACCAGGAAGCCCAATGGTTGTTCAACATAGACTTCTTCTTCAGGATAGCCATTCAAGAAGGCTAACTTGACATCAAGTTGATGGATTTTTCACTTCATTTGCGCTGCCAAAGAGATCAGCAAATGAATCATCTCCATGCGGGCAACAGGTGCATAGACTTCTTCATAGTCAATGTTGTATCTTTGCTTGTAGCCTTTAGCCACAAGTCGTGCCTTGTATCTCTCCACATCTCATCAACATTATTTTTTGTCTTGTATATCCATTTTACTCCAATTGCTCAATGACCCTTGGGAAGAATTGGTAACTCCCAAGTGTTGTTCTTCTTTATTAACTCGATCTCCTCCTCCATGGCTTGTCTCCACCTTTTGTTTGTAACAACTTTATCAAAGTTCATTGGTTCATTGTCAGCAAAGAGACAATATAAAAAATCAAAATTAGTAACTTCTTTTGTGTCCTCATAGAGCTCTTGAATACTCCTTGTCCTTTGCGGCTGTTCATTTGAACTTTCTTGAGGAGAGGAAGATGCAACATTTGTTGGAGAAAGAGGTGGAGTTGTATCCTGCATAGGTTCTACGTTCTCTGGTTCTTCTTCATCACCAAAGTATGGAAGAAAATTATATGAAGTTTCTTCCCGAGCTTCCCAATTCCATGTCAATTCTTCATCAAATTCAACATTGCGACTTACTACCAGTTTGTCGCTGCTTGGGTTGTATAACTTGTAACCTTTTGAACTCGTATCATAGCCAACAAATACGTGCTTGAAACTTCGATCGTCAAGCTTTGCTCTCCCTGGTTGTGGCACATGAGCATAGGCTATGCTCCCAAATATTCTCAAGTGCTTGACACTTGATTTTCTTCCACTCCATGCTTTTTGAGGAGTTTGATCTCTAACATTTCTTGTTGGAGACTTGTTGTTCAAATAAACTGCACAAGAAATAGCTTCGGCCCAAAATTCCTTAGGCATACTTTTAGCTTTCAACATACATCTATCCATATTAAGAATCGTTCGATTCTTTCTCTCTGCAACTCCATTTTGTTGGGGTGAATAAGGTACCGTTAAAGGGCGACGAATTTCATGAGACTGACATAAGTCATTAAATTCTTTTGAAGTGAATTCGCCTTCTCTATCAGACCTTAAAGCTTTAATTTTATAGCTACTTTCTTTTTTCACAAGTATTTTAAAATTTTTAAAAGCAACAAAAACTTCAGATTTTTGGTTTAAGAAATAAACCCAAGTCTTTCTACTAAAGTCATCAATGAAGAGCAGAAAGTATTTACTTTTACCAAAGGAAGGTGGATTGATTAGCCCACACACATCGGTGTGAACAAGCTGGAGCGGTTTGGTTGATCTTGACATGGCCTCCTTTGGAAAAATCCTCCTTACATGTTTTCCAAGAAGATAAGCTTCACACAACTGATTGGGATGATTGATTGATGGTATCCAATACACCATGTTCTTTTCTACCATTAATTTGAGCGCTTCAAAATTCAACTGTCTAAATCGCATGTGCCAACACCATGATTCATCTTGCATATTAGCTTTCAAACACTTTGCATCAATTGTCTTAAGATTCAGGGAAAATAATCTATTATTTGCCATATGCACTTTAGCAATTAGAATTTCATTTGAATCTCTAAGCCAAAGATGCATATTTTTTATGTGGATGTCATATTCCTTTTCAAGAAATTGGCCCAAACTCAAAATATTACTTTTTAATTTTGGGACATAATAAACATCTTGAATTAACTTATGGTCACCATTTTTATAGCAGATCAGAATCGTATATATCCATTCTATTTGAATCTTTGATGTATCTCCAAATGACACATTACCTCTCACCGTTTTATTGATCTCCACAAATTTTTCTTTGCATCCACATATGATTGCTTGCTCCATTGTCCAAATACCACGAGCTACAATAATCCCTATCTTCGTCTTTGAGTGCCAACAACAATGTTGACTCATCTTCTTCTTTCTTGTCGTCAACAAGGTTAGCTTTCTCTTCAACATTACTATGACATTCCCAAGAGCAATGGCCAAATTTATGATAATTATAACACTCAATTTTTGATTTGTCATACCTTTGTCCATTATTTTCTTGGCAATAGCCACGTGCTCTTCCTCCTCTTTGTCCACGACCACGACCTCTGAATGTTTGGTGGATTTTAACTTCATTGTTGAAGTTGTTACCATTACTTCTTCCTCTTCCATGACTGTCACGGCCTCGTCCTCGTCCATTCCCTCGATAGCTGTTTTCACCTCCATAATCCTTAAAGGATGCCTAAGTTTTAAGAAATTGCTCCAATGACACTTTTTGTCTCCTTTTGATCTTTTCTTCGTGGGCCTATAAAGAACCCTCCAATTTCTCAACCATCATAGAGTCTAAATCTTTAGTCTCTTCAATAACACACACTACAAAATCGAATTTAGGTGTTAAAGTGCGAAAGATCTTTTCTACCACACAGACATCTTCTATGTCCTCCCCGTATCTTCTCAATTGATTTACAACAGCCTTCACTTTTGAACAATAATCCGAAATGTATTCAGATTCTTTCATATTTAAAACTTCAAAATCAGCCCTTAGAGTTTGAAGTTTTACCTTCCTCACCTTGTCAACTTCCTTGGAGAGAATTTTGTAAAATCTCCCACGCTTCCTTTGAGGTGGTAGCATATGTCACATTCTCAAGCAGGGTATCATCCAAATATTGGTGGATGAGCGTGGGGGCTTGTTGATCCTTCTTTCTTGTCTTTGTCAAGACATCTTTTTCATTTTGAGCAGAGCTTCCTCATTATCGGGTTTTGCATACCCTTTGTCTACGATTTTCCCCACATCTTGAGAGCCAAAAATGGCTTTCATACGTAGACAACATTTCTCATAATTATCTTTTGTGAGACGATGGTACTGAAAAGACAGCAGATCATTATTCGCCATGGCTCTGATACCACATTGTTGGAAAAAAAAATATCTCGCCCAGGAATAATATCCACAATAAATAATAATAACACAAGAGAGTAATAATGACACCAAATCTGTTAACGGGGTAAAATACAATACCCGAGAGGAGTAATATAATACTACTATAATATTACAACTTTGTAGTGTCAAAAGACTACTACGACTCAAAAGAAATAACACTCTTTATTTTAAATATCTCACCACTATATTACTCCACTCTATTTTCTCACAGACTATTTTACTCTCAGAGCTCTAATATTTCTCTCTTGTTTTAGATGTGTATAAAATGAAGAACGAAGCCTGCTATTTATAGCAAAACTTGCCAAATCTTTCAGCCAATCAAAATGCTTGCATATGCAATTTACTTCGTAAGTTGTCAAACTTTTTTTTTCAGCCGCCCACGTCATTATTGCAACTTGTTGTCATCATTTTCTTTCTTTCTTTTTATTAGATGGTCCCACAAACTGTACTTAATAACATATGACAAATATCAAAATTAGAATTTACCAATAATTGAGAATCACATGCGCTCCCTACAAGATATTTATTCATTACGCTATAGTTAGTATGCTGACGAGACAAATATCTTGAAAACCTGCAAAGTATTGATTGCTAGGGGAAAATGGTCATTCTCAAGATTTAATTATGAGCCTATGATTTTTCTACGTCACCGTCATGGCCTATATGTCAGTCGGATATCAGTTACATCAAGATCCGTATAACCTTAATATGTTTTAGAGATTCTTGTTGTAATTGAAAAGAATCAAAGAAAAAGATCAGTGGTTTGCAGAGGTTGAGGGAAAAATTAACAAAATGATACTCTTTCTAATCTTTGCAGCCTTTCCTATCATTCTTATTTTCCTTCTTCTTAAAGCCAAAAAGGGTGGAAAAACTAATCTGCTACCAGGTCCTATAGGGCTTCCATTCATTGGAAATTTGCATCAATATGATACTTTGAAAGGAAGAGATTCAATTTTCTTTTAGAAGAATCTGGAGCAATGATGGCTAGTTTCTTTGTGTCTGATTTTTTCCCTTCTTTAAGCTGGATTGATAAACTTACTGGAGTTACAGCTCGACTTGAGAAGATTTTCAATGATTTGGATGAGTTTTATAAAGAACTCATTGAGCAGCATCTTAATCCCAATAGGCCAAAATCCATGGAAGGAGATATTCTTGATATTCTGCTCCAATTGAAGAAAGAGAAATCAACACCAATTGATCTCACTTTGGAGGATATAAAAGCACTTGTCATGGTAATTTCCTATGTCTTAAACCTACCTATATATATACGTATATATTGTGAGGATTCACTAAAATTAACCGGTCACGCTGATGTTAGTACGTTTACTTTAATTAGGTGTAATGATTGTTAGAGTCTTTTGATTTTGTTGGAGATTGATATGATGCCATGCTAGTAGAAAATATAGAGAATTTTTATTGCTAAAGACACTTTTTCCTTGTCATTTGTTATTCTTATGAAACTTTTGTTTTATATAATATAAAATTGCATTGAGATTAGCTTAAATAGAGTGACATGAATAACTTACGGTAGCACAAATTAAATGTGGTCTGTATTTCCTTGAGGCTTCCTCATTAATTGACAACTTTTATTTTCTTTCCCTGTCAATTTCTTTGTAGAATGTGTTACTAGCAGGATCAGACACTAGCGCAGCTGCAGTAGTATGGACAATGACAGCCCTCATGAAGAATCCAAAAGCTATGAAGAAAGTCCAAGAAGAAATCAGAAAATCAGTTGGAAAGAAAAGCAATATTGTGACTGAAGATGATATCCAAAATCTTCCCTATTTCAAAGCAGTGATAAAGGAGTCTTTTAGATTGTACCCACCAGTTCCAGTCCTACTGCCAAGAGAATCAATGGAAAAATCCACACTAGAACAGTATGAAATTCAGCCGGGAACCATAATTCATGTTAATTCATGGGCTATACTAAGGGATCCTGAAATATGGGAAAATTCAGAACAATTTATAGCTGAAAGATTCTTGAATAGCAATATTGATTTTAAGGGCCATGACTTTGATTATATTCCATTTGGAGCTGGAAGAAGAGGATGCCCAGGGATAGCACTTGGAGTTGCATCCATGGAACTTGCATTATCAAATCTTCTTTATGCATTTGATTGGGAGTTACCTTGTGGGATGAAAAAAGAGGACATTGACACGGATGTTAAGCCTGGAATTACCATGCATAAGAAAAATGAACTTTGCCTTATCCCTAAAAATTATTTGTAGATTTTCTACTCGAATTAAGTATAATAACATCATTCTGAATTCAATAATTAAATCACGACTGCGTCTTCTTCTACACCTAGCCTTAACAGTGTTGCATTTTAGTTTCTTTTATGTATAAGGTTATCTTGTGGTGTTGGGTTTTGGGGGGGGGGGGGAGGAGTTGGTCGTTCCAAAAAAGAAACCGCTTTGCCACTATATATGTGGTTCTATGATGTGGAGATGAGTTAGGACAAGGGTTAAGAATTTTGTTTACCCGAAAAACGGATAGAGTTGAATTTATACGTAGTTCTAAGGACACGTAGTATAACTTGGTACAAATCGAAAAAATAAGTAGAGATATATCGAATATATTGACTGTAAAAAGGAATGAATACAAACCCAATTTAAGTAGAGAAAGATTGATAAATGAACAAGATTAATCAATATCCAAAGCCCAAAAAAGATAATATTTGCTATATATGTGTAGATCTCAGTAATCCATGAACGTGAGAGTGTATGAATGTATGAAATGAATCTGTGAATGAATAAATCGAGTCCCCTTTTACAAATGATAGCCACTCTTAATATAGTAGAGGAATCCTACTTTGAATATAATTCAAAATACATAGTGGGGATCCCATGATAGATTAATTAATTGGCTTTTTATTGATTTTCGCCGAGATTCGCTCCCCAAATGCGGCCATAACGGCTCTTTTGTCCCTTGGCTCGAGCCAGAACTCGGCTGCTCTCGATCGTGATTGGCCTCTATTCGCTCGACCTCTATCTAGGATCGATCTCGATCTCGGCTGATCTCGGTCTTGATCGGTCTCTAGTCGCTCGACCTCTATCTGGGCTCGATCTCGGTCTCGGCTAATCTCGGTATTGGTCGGTTTCTTTACGCTCGATCCTTGATATTAAATCGAGCTCGGTATCGGTTGTTCTCTTGGTCTCGAGCTTGATATTGACTCCAGTTCGGCATCAGTCGGTCTCTGGGTCTCGAGCTTGATATTGACTCGAGCCTGACATCGGTTGGTCTCTTGATCTCGAGCTCGACAACACAACTTCACATCACAGCTTATAATAATGACCTTCGGTCCATCATGTTCTAATCTTGATTAAACACACGAAGGGTAAACTCGGTTTTGACCATATACAGATAGTCCCCTTATTTCTCGAAAAGAATGTGGCGAGAAACGATATGATTTGTCAACCTCTGACTAGATACACACTTACGTCTGCGTCGAGCCCGATTGTGACGTATGTGACAAATATCTCGTCGGTCCAGTTACCAAGGCATTAAATGCGCGTCAGTCGATGGTCGGCCATTATCAATTTTGAATCGTCACTGTGAAATCTATAAATAGCCCCCTTCTTCATCATTTCAAACCTTTACCTTCAAATATTTTCATTCCAACCTTCACAGTTCTTCGCCTTCTCCAAAATTCTCTACTTTCAGGTTTTAAAAATTTCTTTACTTGTTCTTCACCAAACACCAAAATATATCAATTTCCAATATTCTTTGTTCTTGAAAATTTAGATGGCCAAGATATCTAAAACCGTTCCTCAGAAAGAGGATGCTTCCTCCTCTCGGCCGACCAGTGAGAAACCGGTGGTGGAGCCACACCTCGAAGAACTCATTCCCTGGGGATGTGTTATCAATTCCGAATTTAAGGTCGAGAAACCCTCATCGATTTCTGGTCAATGTGAGCCGGTATCGATATATATATGCTCGATACCCCAAAGCCTTATTAATTTGGTGAAGAAAGATTGTGGTTGGGAAAACAAAGAGGTTATGATATCGATACCGGAGAAAGCGATCACTACCCACGTGGAAGGGTACTTGAGTATTTACACTTATCCTTTCACGCTGGGTTCCCTCGATTGTGACTGAAGATGATATCCAAAATCTTCCCTATTTCAAAGCAGTGATAAAGGAGTCTTTTAGATTGTACCCACCAGTTCCAGTCCTACTGCCAAGAGAATCAATGGAAAAATCCACACTAGAACAGTATGAAATTCAGCCGGGAACCATAATTCATGTTAATTCATGGGCTATACTAAGGGATCCTGAAATATGGGAAAATTCAGAACAATTTATAGCTGAAAGATTCTTGAATAGCAATATTGATTTTAAGGGCCATGACTTTGATTATATTCCATTTGGAGCTGGAAGAAGAGGATGCCCAGGGATAGCACTTGGAGTTGCATCCATGGAACTTGCATTATCAAATCTTCTTTATGCATTTGATTGGGAGTTACCTTGTGGGATGAAAAAAGAGGACATTGACACGGATGTTAAGCCTGGAATTACCATGCATAAGAAAAATGAACTTTGCCTTATCCCTAAAAATTATTTGTAGATTTTCTACTCGAATTAAGTATAATAACATCATTCGGAATTCAATAATTAAATCACGACTGCGTCTTCTTCTACACCTAGCCTTAACAGTGTTGCATTTTAGTTTCTTTTATGTATAAGGTTATCTTGTGGTGTTGGGTTTTGGGGGGGGGGGGGGGGGGTTGTTGAAGTGAGAAAGACACCGCTTTGCCACTATATATGTGGTTCTATGATGTGGAGATGAGTTAGGACACGGGGTAAGAATTTGTACTCTTGTTGATAGAAAATACATGCTAGTTATTAATTAACTAGTTCTTGAACATAGTAACGGATCCGGGATTTTAAGGTCGCAATTATTCGAATGCAACAGAGAAAAAAGTGCAATTATTCGAATGCAACAGAGAAAAAAAATAATAAGAAAACTATGGTTATCAAAAAATGACTTCTAGTCGCAAATCAAGTAGGAATCGAACCCACGCCTCTAGTTTCAAATACACCTTTACTTCAACCGCAACACCACAACACTCATTAGTCTTTTTGGTTCCTGGGTACTTGCTAGCATCTTATATTAGTTTTCTTATATTTTTTTATATAACAATACACAATTTATGTGGAGTTCAATGGGTGCTAAAACACATAAAATTTGTACATAGATCCGCCACTGCTTGAACGTGCATTGTACGTGTATCCTATGCTAATCAATACAAATATTGTAAAATAATATAGTGGTTGTAAGTACTTCACGTCTTCAAGTTTGTTCCTTGTGTTTAATAAAACGGTAGCCTCCTCTTTTTATAGTTGCATACATATCAATAAGTTGTTGTCGAATGAAAGTAGTATTTTGTAGAAGTTGTACATAAATTCTATCAACATATGTCTTCCTTATGATGGCTAGTACAACATGGTCAATTTAATGCTATACTTGCATAAAATTAGTAGTTAATTGTGATAGAGATACATAATAAATATTGAAATCGGTAAATTTCATTCAAATATATATATAAATGATAATTGCACGTACACCTAACTTTGTCAGATTCAAAACTACGGGTCCTTTCATTCATAAATGTGATAGGAGAAATTGAATTGGGTAAATATAATAGTATCAAATATTATAACATGATGATCGCATCTCAGATGTTGGTAGTTCAGTAGTTTGATCGTACTTCATGAAAATTCTAATACTATTATAGATTAGAGAATGATATATTGACACAAATTAACTTTTTGATGAGAAATTGAATATGAATCTCAGAACTTTTTAATAAAATTTCATATTGAATAAAACACAAAAAGTGATAAAATTTATGAATAAAATATTTAGAACTACCATAAAAGATTATCAGTTGAATCCAAATTATAGATTTATATTATCTAACTCATCCCATAATTTTTTCTAATATTGATAAAATTAGTTCCAAAAGAATGAGTTACTTTAGTTCACTTTGCTAAGAAAATAATTAAATTGATGCCTTTAAAAATAATATGATAAACAAATTATAACGAACATAGAAAGAATATTCATGACTTATTGGACTCAAATAAAAAAAAGAGTAATAACAATAGACACACAAGTATTAATCGTAACCAATCAAATCTGTCTAAGCTAATTGAAGGCAATAATAGATCAGAAGCCTAACTGAGTAGAATGGTACCGTTTCTGCCTAAAGCATGAACCACATTTTTATAGAGTGTAATGAAGAATGTCAAAAGGCTGGCATGCGAAAACATTATAACCATTAAAGATGAAAGAAACTAATAATCAAAAATGAAAAATTAAGAAAATTTACTTACAAACTGACAAGCTACAAAATCACCAAAATGATGATTAAACAAGCGAATAATAACGGTGCCACATCAAAGAAGTTGGCATTTGAAGAATACATAAATACATCCACAATCATCATTCGCATAAGCTTCTATATTTTGACAAATGAAAGAAATGCTAAAATTTAAACTTTAGAGAGTACACTAGTTAATTTGCACGCGCTTCGCGCGGTCGATAAAAACATCATTGAATTTATAAATAATCTTTTTGTAAGTATAGTCGAGATAGAAGAAATAAAGTTCAGCAAAAAGATAAAACAGAAAATTTGAAATTAAGAGCTAATTAAGTTTATCATCTAACTTCATGAAAACTCTGGTACCATGGTCAACTGAGGAAGGTATTGAAATATCATGTATAACCATAGATGATACCTTAGTACTTTATATAGGTCTGTAACATGATATGATATGTGAACTTCTTTCTAATATAAGTGACCAATTGGAGGTTATGCATTTTCAGAGCAACAGAAATAATTAATTCCCCACTTTGCCGTTAAAATTAATGATTACTATAAATAGAAATCATGAATATTGCATATTTTGTTGAGTGTTAAATAAATAACGATGTGCATTCACTTATGAAAAAAAAAGAATGATATAGATTTGCTTAGACTATGTGATGCTTACAAGCTTTTCACACAATATTTTTCACTTTAGTACTATTGAGTTTGCTTCAAATGGTAATATATGAGTATTGTTTGGACAAAAGCTACAAGACCTTCGTTCCTTGTCACACTATATGAAAACCCTTCATAATCTTCTGCAACCTTTTTGTAGGACTCTTCCTCATTTTGCCGGTCCCTCACATTTGCAACAATTTGTTGTCGCTCTAGAGTGTTATGTAACCTTATACAAACATCATACATGTATTATTACAAAGCTACAGTATCAGACACCCAAGAATGTAATATAAATAAGCTCTATGTCCGTCTTCCAAATAGCAACCATAATGCCAAAATATCTTCTTTACCTCAATACCGAATACATAATATTTATCAAGATTAATAAGGCAGGGAAAAGGTAACACGAAAGAGTTCTCAGCATATCCAATTCAGGAAAGAGTTTATCAAAATATAAAATATGTATAGAACCGAAAACAATGTGTATATGCACATCAAATGCAAGGTTGAAATAGTTTGCCTGGAATGCACCTGCATTCCGGTCGATCAGATGCTTTTGGTGCAAGCATCCGAAACTGGAAGCAATTTGCTATAGAACAGGTCTTGTGTGTCTCTTCTGTCCTGTTGCTGATAGCTCAAGTAAAATTTAAAGTATCTCTCCTCGAATCTTGGCTGAATAAATTGATCATTCAATTTGACTCTGTTAAAAGAAATTAGAAGGAAAAAAAAACATCATGCACCAAGCATAATTTTATTAACTTTTTGCTTCGTCATATTTGCTTTACTCCTTTAGCAATTGCTCCTTTTCATATGCTCATCCATATATATATATATATATATATGGTATTACGTCAGTATCAGATTTGGTTCAAAACTCAGTAATCTCAAATTTTAAAGATTTACCTTTGGACTCGAACAAAAATTAATTAGCAAGTATTGGTGTTTGAATTAAGCTCTATATATTTGATCCTCTTCCCACAAAAGATAGTATAAAATTTCTTATACTTTTTTACTTTTAAAACAAAGGAAAGCAGAAGAAAATGGACAATCGGCCACACATTCATCTTCTTTTCCCTTTTTGTTTCATCTCTGTTTTTCTTAGTTATCTATTCTTATATTTTCCTTTTTATTTTCACCCTATTCAGCATATCATTTTATTCAACAAAATTTCAGCAAATACAAAAAGAAAAGTATAAAAACTTACTCTCCTTTTTAAATTACACCCATTTTCATGCCAGTCGAAACTCCATTCTTACTCCTATAATTAATTCTGTAAAATTATCATACTTCTCCTCTTAAGTTTGAGGAACAAATCCCAAAAAATATCTTTTCCTTTGTTAGCTCCTCCTCAAATAAACCAAAGAGAAAAAATAGCATACAAAAGCTTGAAAATGACGGAATGATTGCGAAATGAGTTATATATTAAAAGGTTGTGGCTACAACTGATGCCAATCATTCCAGCTGTTATTATAATACACTATTACTATATTAAGTGTAGTCAATAATGTGATATGCAATCGAAGGTCGAGACGTATTAGTCTGCGACATAAGAAAGTTTGCATTGAACTTTCATGACAATAAAACGAATTTTGAAGTATTTGAAATATACTCCAAATTATGCTTTGCACTACAATAAGTATCCCGCGATAATAGAGGGGTATAGTGATGCAAATTAGATCACCGGTTCAACCGATTCTAAACAGTCGGTGGAAGAGCGATATCTTGGAAATCGTCCAAACAAATATGCATTGACCGCTCTACACTGGAGGCTGAGTTTATAGCCTTAGACAAGGCCGGTGAAGAAGTTGAATGGCTTCTAACTTTTCTTGAAGAAATTCCATCTTAGCCCAAAATATTGGCACCTATATGCATACATTGCGATGGTCAAGCGGCAATAGGAAGGGTTGGGAGCATTATGAATAACGAAAAATCTTGTCAAAAAATGGCGAAGATATAAAAACATTAGGCAACTACTCTCTAGGAAAATTTTCATAATTGACTATGTGAAGTCAAACGATAATGTGTCGGATCCATTTATAAAAGGCCTAACTAGAGAGATAGTTGAAAGATCATCGAGGGGAATGAGACTATGGCCAAGGACAAGTCATTGTGGCGGTAAATCTACCTAGAATACTGGAGATCCCAAGATCTAGGTTCAAGGAGCTCAAACAAAGTCATTAATGACGGTTCAACATTGTTAAATAAAAAAAAAATTTGTTCATTCTCGTGATGAGACAATGTTCAGTATCAAGGATAAAGCATTAAGGTTTTTAATGGTTTTTAATTTTGATACGGGGTATATTAAATAGTGTATCTACGGGATAACACGTTTAGGAATCACCTATGTAAGTGTGAAGTGTTAGCCACTTCAAGGAGAGTTCTATAAGGCTAATTATCTATATATGCACTTATGAAATCAGACGGTGTTCATGGCTGAAACGAACACAACAATGAGAACCAAAGACGGTTAAGGGTTGATTGTGTGACTTATGGTTGTCTAGGTATACACCAAAGTTCGACGGTTCAAAGAATCAAATCTACCGATTGACCGAGTATATCCGACATAAGTTCACTACGGAAAGTTCAAAGGGAAACCTACTTATCCAGATGTGTTTAATCCTTACTTGCGAATCATATAGTATTTTCATGCATGTTTTTTCACATATGTCCATTCCCCATTCATGTGGGAGATTGTTGCGATTTTTCTTTAAAGGGTGTGAATGGAAAATGGAAGAGGCACCTTTTGGATTGCACTTCTCCATATCACCCTTCCTTTGTCTATAAATTTAGAGGCTTGGCCTCATTTTTAGAGATGGAAAATCTGAAATCTTCTTCCCTCTTTCCTACATTGTTGCATTATTTTATAAATAAACATAAGTGTCAAGTGTGATTTGCTCCGTTTGTTAAGTTCGCTGAAGTTCTGTGATTTGAAGTGCCGCTATATCAGAATAGTTATTTCGTTCTATCCTGGGAGGAATTAATCCGTATACCTTGGGCAACAGTGAGGGAATTAAATTCCTTAAGTATACACTGTGAATTCAGTGGGCTCAGATTTAATTTTGTTCTTCTTATATATTTCTGTTTCTCTTTTACTTTACATGATTTTCTGAATTTGAACACAAATTACCAACATATGCTTGCTCCGATCATGATACACTGACTTCTTCGCAAGTGCCTGTGCGGATTTGTTGTCAATACAAATCTTTATAGCTTTAATTTATAGTAAATTGAGCTCCTTTAATAATCTTCTCAGCCAAATAGCATGATAAGTACAAGATGTTGCTGCTACATATTCAGCTTCAAAAATCGAGAGAGTAACAATTGATTATTTCTTTGAACTCCAGGAAATAACACAATCACCCAAGAAAAACACATAACCAGTTGTGCTTTTTCTATCATCAATATCTCTCGCATAATCACTATCACAATATCCCATAAGGTTAAAATTATTAGAAGAAGAATAAAATAACCCAAAGTCGATCGTACCTTTTAGGTAACGAAGAATTCTTCTAGTGACTTTCAAATGAGTGGAGGTAGGAGCTTCCATGAAGCGGCTTACTACTCCAACTACAAAGAGTATATCTGGCCTGGTACAAGCCAAGTACATTAAACTTCCCACAAGACTTTTGAAAAATATGGGATCCACTTTTTCTCCTTCGTCAAACTTGGACAACTTTGTCCCACTCTCCATTGGTGTGTTCACGGGGTTGCAATCAAGCATGTTGAACTTCTTCAATATCTCTTTTGTATAGATTTCTTGAGAGATACAAATTCCATCATCCATCTGCTTCACTTCTAGGCCCAGGTAGTATGACATGCGCCCTACGTCTATCATCTCGTACTCACGGGACATATCTTTCTTAAAAGCTTCAAACAAACTTGGGTTATTACCCGTAAAAATAAGATCATCAGCATAAAGACAAACAAGCAATATATCTCCACTAGTATGAACTTTAAGATAAAGAGCATATTCATGGAGACAACGAGTAAACCCATTGTCTTGAAAATACTTGTCGATGCAACTATTCCATGCTCATGGGGTTTGCTTCAATCCATATAAAGCTTTGTTCAACTTCAGCACTTTATCTTCGTGGTTTATTTACCACGAATCCCAATGGTTGTTCAACATAGACTTCTTCTTCAAGATAGCCATTCAAGAAGGCTGACTTGACATCAAGTTGATGGATCTTCCACTTTATTTGCGCCGCCAAAGAGATCAGCAAATGAATCGTCTCCATGCGGGCAACAGGTGCATAGACTTCTTCATAGTCAATGTCGTGCCTTTTCTTGTAGCCTTTAGCCACAAGTCGTGCCTTGTATCTCTCCACATCTCCATCAATATTCATTTTTATCTTGTATACCCATTTTACTCGAATTGCTCGATGACCCTTGGGAAGAATTGGTAACTCCCAAGTATTGGTCTTCTCTATTTACTCGATCTCCTCCTCCATGGCTTGTCTCCACCTTTTGTTTGTAACAACTTCATCAAAGTTTATTGGTTCATTGTCAGCAAAGAGAATATTAGTAACTTCTTCTGTTTCCTCATGGAGCTCTTGAATACTCCTTGTCCTTTGTGGTTGTTCATTTGAACTTTCTTGAGAAGAGGGAGATGCAACATTTGTTGGAGAAGGATGTTGAATTGTATCCTGCACAGGTTCCACGGTCTCTGGTTCTTCATCACCAAAGTAGGGAATAAAATTATATGAAGTTTCTTCCCGAGCTTCCTAATTCCATGTCAATTCTTCATCAAATTCAATATCGTGACTTACCACCACCTTGACACTGCTTGGGTTATATAACTTGTAGCCTTTTGAACTCGTATCATAGCCAACAAACACATGCTTGACACTTCGATCGTCAATCTTCGCTCTCCTTTGTTGTGGCACATGAGCATAGGCTATGCTCCCAAAGATTCTCAAGTGCTTGACACTTGATTTTCTTCTACTCCATGCTTCTTGAGGAGTTTGATCTCTAACATTTCTTGTTAGAGACCTATTTTTCAAATAAACTGCACAAGAAATAACTTCGGCCCAAAATTCCTTGGGCATACTTTTAGCTTTCAACATACATCTATCCACATTAAGAATCATTCGATTCTTTCTCTCCGCAATTGTATTTTGTTGGGGTGAATAAGGTACCGTTAGAGGGCGACGAATTCCATGAGACTGACAGAAGTCATTAAATTCTTTTGAAGTGAATTCACCTCCTCTATCAGACCTTAAAGCTTTAATTTCATAGCCACTTTCTTTTTCGACAAGTACTTTAAAATTTTGAAAAGCAGCAAAAACTTCAGATTTTTGACTTAAGAAATAAACCCAAGTCTTTCTACTAAAGTCATCAATGAAGAGCAGAAAGTATTTACTTTTACCAATGGAAGATGGATTGATTAGCTCACACATATCGGTGTGAACTTCTGGAGCGGTTTGGTTAATCTTGACATGGCCTCCTTTAGAAAACTCCTCCTTGCATGTTTTCCAAGAAGACAAGCTTCACATAATTGATTGGGATGGTTGATTGATGGTATCCCATGCACCATGTTCTTTTCTCCCATTGATTTGAGCGATTCAAAAATCAAGTGCCCAAATCACATGTGCCAACACCATGATTCATCTTGCATATTAGCCTTCAAACAATTTGCATCAATTGTCTTAAGATTTAGAGAAAATAATCTATTCTTTGCCATATGCACTTTAGCAATTAGAATTTCACTTGAATCTCTAAGCCAAATATGCATATTTTTCCTATGGATGTCATATTCTTTTTCAAGAAATTGGCCCAAACTCAAAATATTACTTTTAAATTTTGGGACATGATAAACATCTTGAATTAACTTATGGTCATCATTTTTACAGGAGATCAGAATCATACCTATCCTTTCTATTTGAATCTTTGATGTATCTCTAAAGGACACATTACCTCTCACCATTTTATTGATCTCCACAAACTTCTGTTTGCATCCACACATATGATTGCTTTCTCCTTTGTCCAGGGAAAATCTTCTATCGTTTTCTCGTTTTCTCCCTGTGTTGGGAAAATTAATTTTCCCTCAAACTCCACCTGCTTTGAAGCACCATCAATTTGTTTGACATCTTCAACTGTCACCTTATCTGTTATGGCAGATTCATCAAAGGTAACATCTCTGCTGAATATAATTTTTCTTGTCTCTGAACACCATAATCGGTATCCTTTGACTCTAGAAGTAATCCCCATAAATATAGCTTTCTTTACTCTCAGATCCAATTTTGACTCTTTCACATGATAGTATGCAATTGAGCCAAACACATGTAAAATATTATAATCTTCAGCAGGTTTTCCATACCATTTTTTAAATAGTGTCTTGCCATCAATAGCGTAGATGGTAGATGATTAATGAGGTGGCATGCATATGTTATTGCCTCAGCCCAAAATTCTTTGCCCAAGCCAGTATTGGACAGCATACATCGAACCTTCTCCAACAAAGTCCAATTCATGCGTTCTGCCACTCCATTCTGTTGTGGTGTATTTCTGACGGTGAAATGTCTCAAAATACCATCATCTTCACAAATCTTATTGTAAAGATTATTTTTGTATTCTTCACCGTTATCTATGCGAACACTTTATATTTCTGCCTGTTTGAGTCTCTATCATCGCCTTCCATTTAAGAAAAATTCTCAGCACCTCATCTTTGGTTTTCATAGTACATACCCATACTCTCCGGAAAAAGTCATCAATAAAGGTTACAAAATAGTGTTTCCCACCTAATGAAGGTGTTTTGGAAGAACCCCAAACATCAAAGTGAACATAATCCAAAATATCTTTAGTATTATGGATTGTTGTTCCAAATTTATCCCTTGTCTGTTTCCCCTTGACACAATGCTCACAAAACTCCAAATTACAAGTCTTTACTCCTTTTAACAATCATTGATCTGATAAAATTTTCAAGGATTTTCCTCCAGCATGTTCCAAGCGCATGTGTCATAGCTTGGTTGCTTATGCCTCCTTGTCATCACTGAATGTCACTATTGATGTCCCAATAACTGTACTACCGCGATAGTGGTACATGTTATTATTTCACCGAATTCCCTTCATTACCACTAGTGCACCAGAGTATATTCTCATTACCCTATTTCTGTAACTACTTTGAGCCTTTTTTACTCTAGGGCTCCTACAGAAATAAAATTTTTCTTCAATTCCGGTACGTACCGAACATCTGTTAATATTTTGATCAATCCATCATGGTTCCTTAATTGGATTGAACCAATACCATATGCAGTAAGAAGATTGTTATTTGCGGTGTGAATAACTCCACATTCTCCTTCTTGAAAATCAACGAACCAGTCCTTGTTGGGACACATATGATAGCTACAAGCTGAATCCATCAGCCATATGTCAGATGTTTTGAATGGCTCAGTTGTAACTAGTGAGAAATTAGAGTCGTCACAATCAGCTACATTTGAATCCATGACAGCCTTCCCATTGTTAGGTTTGGCTTTATTTTTCAACTTTGGACAGTCTTTCTTCTAGTGCCCCTTTTCTCGGCAAAAGGCGCATTCATCTTTGCTGGGTCTAGATCTTGACTTGGATCTTCCTTTCTTCGTTCTCATATGATTTTGAGAACGATCTCTCATGACCAGTGCTTCTCCTTCTCCACTTTTTTATTTTTTTTCTCTTTCTTTGTTCATAGCTGTACAAGGCAGAACAAACTTCCTTGAGAGGCACTTCATCATTCTCATGAAGTAGAGTAGTTTCGAGGTGCTCGTACTCATAGGGAAGTATACTTAATAACATTAAGGCCATATCTCCATCACTAAAGATCACGTCCATATTCTGCAAATTTGTCGCCAACTTATTAAAGCTGGTGATGTGATCATTCATTGTAGTACCAAGAACATATGTGAAGCGCAACAATCTTTTTTTCATGTAAAGTTTATTTTGACTATTTTTCTTCAAGAATTTATCCTCCAATGCATTTCACAATTTACTTTAGAAGTTTCTTTTGTATATGGATACTTCTGTTCTCTTGCGAGGTAAGATCGAATGGTACCACAAGCAACGCGGTTGATAATCTTCCAATCTCCTTCTCTGATATTGTCTGGTTTATTTTATTCTATAGAAATATCTAGCCCTTGTTGAAAAAGGACATCAAGAACCTCAGCTTGCCACATCCCGAAATGTCCTGACCCGTCAAAAATTTTAACTGCAAATTTCGCATTTGACATAATTCTTGTCATAAGCGAAGATGCCAATGACGTATTACTGACACCCGATGTAGACTCTTCATTTTTATTATCTCTTATTTTTGCTACAGATACTATTTATTTGCTGACAGTACTAAACACCAAAGTAATTCTTTTATGATGTGGAAGTTTAGACTATGTTGCAACCACACAGCATACTAAGTTGGAACTTTAGTTCTAATACTAATTATTGCGGAAGCCGAATATATAGAGAGTAATTAAATCACAACTACTATATTTAAAGGTAGCTAATAAATAGTAAACGAGACAATAATAAAATGAACACCAGAAATTAACGAGGTTCGGCAAAATTTAATTTTTTCCTAGTCCTCGGACACAATTAACTCAAATTTATTTCACTCCAAAAATACAAATGAAATACTACAAGAGAGAAAAAAGATTCAAATGCCTTAGGAGATAAGAATGCAAGTGAGAGATGATTTCAAATGAACAAAACTCTTGCTATTTATAAAAGGAAAATGGCCATAATAATGTCATGCATGACATCATATTAAGTGTGAACATGCAATGTAAATACATAAAAAATGCATCTACCAAATTCTTCCTAAAAGGAGGCTTCAAATGTTCACGCTAGTTTACATTAATCTTGTCAAAATTCAACATATAAAACATTCAATCAATTTGTGTTGTAATCCAAAGATCATAGAGAAGCAAACCAAGAACTTGACAGAGCCATTGGAAAAGAAAGATGGGTAGAAGAAGAGGACTTTTCTCAGCTACCTTATGTAAAATCCATAATCAAAGAGACATTTTTTTCTCTTAATTTCCCAGGTTAAGTGGGATGCTGTATTTCATCTTAAAATAGAATGCATCCTTCAAAAAATACAGGAAGTGAAACAGGTATTTGCATCCCTGTCAAAATACGATCTAAGAGAGTTCTTAACTAACAAAGAAATTTGCCTCATCATATCTTGTCCTAATACTAGGCATTTGGCATTTATCCAATTAAAAAGGACCTTTTTCTCAATTAGAGAGTTGCTGGAAAGAGAGGTGGACAACAGCCTCTGAGCTGGATGTAGCAAACTTAGCTAACTAATCTGCCACTTGATTTGCCTCCTTAAAACAATGTGTAGAACTAACATCGGGTCGGTGCATTGCTTATGTGCATTTAGACTGCACCATTTATGTGCATTGCTTCCTTTCCATTACTCCATTGAGGATAGAAATGTTGCTGGTTAGGAAGAAATCCTAAGATTTGGGAAAGGCCAGAAGAGTTCCATTCCAGAAATATTTCATCGAAAATAACATAGACATGAACGTAAGCCATGAGGAGATTTATGGACTGACTACACGCCCATATAAGCTGATATCTACCCCTCCGTTTCAATTGTTTCAATTTATGTGAACCTGTTTGATTGGGCACGAAATTTAAGAAAAAACGAAATTTTTTGGAATTTGTGGTCCTAAATAATTCAAAAAGGGGCCCAGAGTATTTGTGTGGTTATAAAAGCTTCTCATTAAGAGTAGAATTGTAAGTTTAAGCAAAATTATTTTCAAATTTAGAAAGGGGTCATTATTTTTGGAACGGACAAAAAGAAAATAGGTTCGGGAACGGAAATAGCATGAATTATGATTATGGAACCAGGACTCCCCCGCCATCTTTATTAGTACTTCGTTCAATTCTTATCACTCTTGATCAGTTTAAGTTGTATGCTAGCATTAAATGAATCTGTTCAGAAATGACCTAGGTAATTACAATAAAATAGCCTAGTTTTACAAGTGTAGTACCGGCCAAGAGAAAAGACATGTCATAGGAATAACAGAGAAGCATATGGCCATTTCCTATGAGCCTTGAATATTATCATGTCTCCAAAGACTTTTCCAAGCAATGATGAAAGAGACTAATATCGAAAAATATCTTCTTTTACTGGATTACGTAAAAGTAAAAACTACTTGGGGCAAAATGAGTAGAAAAATAGTTATTCATTGATATTATTCATCAATTAATTCATTTTTTATTTGTATTAATTATGGGTCATGTCGAATTTTTTATTTGTTTTGCATTACCCGTTTTTGACCTGTCCATATCCAACCTGACCCGTCCGCTTCTGCCACTAGTTAAAACATAGCTGTTGCAACTTGCAAGAAGAAAATATCTTCCTTGTCTTTTGTTTATACTTCTGAGTTCTGTGCATCTATTAATAATCTACAAGCAGTGTTCCAATATTTACAACAGTAATGTTTTACGCAATGTACGTTGCTGGTTTAATCAGGAGTACAACAAATCGTGATTTGTTAAATCTATCATATATCCTAATGACAGCTTCCCAATTTTTCCTTCCAAATAATTCTAATACGCTTGCCAAATTGAATTCTTTAAAAGAGAGAAGCTTAACCAAGGAATAACATTTTCAGGTTCTTAAGAAATGTAAGGGTTGTTAAAAATTGAAAGAAAAAAAAAAATTGCTGCACATTCCAATTTCTTTTGAGAAGAGAGGAGGAGAGATTATACTTCGACAACTTAAAAAAATTACTTTTGGAAAAAAACAGTGTTTGGCTAATCAATTTGAAAAACAATTTTGAACAATAACTTGTGTTTGATCAAGTTTTTCAAAAAGTATTTTTATGTGTCAAATTATAAATAAGAACATAAATAGATTTGCTTAATAGTACGTAGATAAATAATTACAAATATTTATTATTAAAGATAATAATTAATTTTTTATTTTATTTAAGTAAAATATAAAAATAAAATTAAAAAGTACTTTATTCTTTCAATATAATTTAAATATATCAAAAATTCATCCAATAAATATGAAAGTTCATCCCAAAAGTCATTTTATATTACTTAATAGTTTAAACTAAGTAATATTATTTTGGTATATATAATATTTTGCAAAGGGTATTTTTGGTATGAAAAAAAAAGTCAAAACTGCTTCTGCTTCTGATTCCGGAGAAAATTTACTTTTTTCTGCTCCTTCTAGTCAAAAGCACTTATTTTCATAAAAAAAACTTGATCAAACACCTCGAGAAAAAAAGAATACTTTTTAAAAAAAAAAAAAAACAATTTTGGCGTGGTAAGCCAAACAGGCTAGTAGTCCTAGCTAATTAGAATTATCAAGCTAGAAATAATGGAAAAAGAAGAAATTTTCCAACGTTTACTTTTCAAAGGCTGCTAAAAAGAGTTCCAAACAATAGAAACTCTGCCCCACTTAAACACTGCCATTTTCAGGCATTCAAGAACTAGCAGACTGCACTATATATATGTCTCCAAGCTTTTCTTGGCATTATCAGTAATGGAGATTTCCTCGGTTTTCATTACTTTGGGATGCTTACTAGCATTAGCTATTATTTCAAAAGTCATCATAGATCAATACCCCAAAAGAAAACTACCACCAGGTCCGAGGCAATGGCCAATTATAGGCAATTTGAACCTTCTCGGTTCACTCCCACATGAGTCTTTGCACCATCTTTTACAAAAATATGGAGATTTGATGTTCTTAAAGTTTGGTTCCAAACCTGTTCTTGTAGCATCATCTCCAGAAATGGCTAAAGAGTTCTTGAAAACACATGACGCCAGCTTTGCTTCTCGTCCTGCACTCTCTGCAGGTAAGTACACTAGCTATAACTACTCAGACATGACATGGGCACCTTATGGTGCATTCTGGCGACAAGCTCGAAAAATCTACCTCACCGAAATATTTAATTCCAAAAGGCTTGAGTCATTCAAGTATATTCGTGTTGAGGAAACACGAACTTTGATTTCTAGTCTTCACACTCTCTCAGGAAAGCCAGTTTTTCTCAAAGACCATTTACCTCGATTCACACTTAGCACTATGAGTAGGATGGTTATGAGTGGCAAGTACTATAGTGATGAATCAAAATCAAATACTTCAATAGTATCACTTGAAAAGTTGCAGTGGATGCTAGATGAATTCTTTTTGCTTAATGGGGTGATCAATCTTGGGGATTGGGTACCTTTACTGAGTTGGTTCGACTCACAAGGGTACGTAAAGAGAATGAAGGCATTGGGAAAGAGTTTTGTAGAATTTCACAAGTCTGTTCTTGAAGATCACAAGGCAAAAGCAAAGGAGAATTCAGTTCCAAAGGACATGGTTGATGTCATATTGCAGCTGGCTGATGACCCTAATCTTGAAGTTAAGCTTACTAAGGATCACTTGATGGGATTAATACATGTAAGTTTTCTTGTTATATAAAAGTTTTTAGCATAATACAACAAAGTCCAAAAAGATCGTCCGCTTTCTTTTTAAAGGGTTGTAGCGACAATTAAACTACCTATCAAAGGAATATTTCGAGTAATTTATTATTATTTTTTTGAAACCTAAAACTGCAAATCATTTGAAAAAGGCCAATCCCAGTTTTATTTTCTCAAAATATTCTATTATAGCTCATAAAGCTTCAATCGGTTCATTTTAATACTTATTTTTTTTTTCTTTTTGGCTATCTAAGCTAGGATTTGCTGGCAGGTGGAACAGATACTTCAGCTGCAGCAGTAGAATGGGCATTTCAAGAACTTTTGAGGAATCCAAAGGTTATAGAGAAGGCAAATCAGGAACTTAACAGAGTTATTGGCAAAGAACGATGGGTAGAAGAAGAGGACTTTTGTCGCCTACCATATATAGATGCCATAATCAAAGAGACATTTCGACTGCACCCACTATGTACATTGCTTCCTCCCCATTACTCAATTGAGGACTGTAATGTTGCTGGTTATGACATACCAAAGGGAACAACAGTATTTATAAATGCATGGTCTTTAGGAAGAAATCCTAAGTATTGGGATAGGCCAGAAGAATTCATTCCAGAAAGGTTCTTAGAAAATGACATTGACATAAAGGGACAAAACTTCACACTGCTGCCATTTAGTTCAGGAAGGAGGAGGTGCCCCAGATATAGCCTTGGGATTAAGGTGGTCCGCACAACGATAGCTAACTTATTGCACGGGTTCAATTGGAAATTAACTGGAGGTATGAAAGCAGAGGATATAAGCATGGAGGAAATTTATGGATTGACTACACATCCAAAGAAGCCGACATCTATGATCATGGAACCAAGACTTAGCATCCATCTTTATTAGTACTTTATTGAGTTTATTAATCTTTATCAGTATATGTGGTTTACTACCATTTAGAACTCTACTATTTGAAGAGATGCAATACTAATTGAAATTTCTTTGCTTTCACTTGCGTTTAGCTCTGGGATATCTGTTACATGTATAAGCTGCAAATCTTGGATCCGCTTTAGGAAAGACTTAGCTAATTAAGTAGCCATTTTAAAAGTATACTGACCCAGAGGACTATCTGTATAGGGTAAAATATGATATGACACGTGGCTCACTAAGAGGAAGACACGTGGAATCCAAGATGGGATGGCTGAGGACCAAATGCAGTCACTACGCTTGTCACTGGAACGGATAACGTGCATAAAAGTGTATTAAATGATATGCGTCTAGTAGCATTTACTAAGGAATATTCTACAGCATTAAGAGTGACGGTCCTTTACAGAGAATTTGGCATTTATGCTTAACGCTACATATTCATCAATGACCCTCATAATTGGCATTAAAGGAGGGTATGATCCTAGGACCTTTTTTCCTTAGGGAGAGCTATAAATAGTGAGCTCAGTTACCATTGTAAAGGACACGAAATTTCTGGCAAGAATATATACTATATTCTATACAAAGCTTTATACAATTTCACTCTCTTGCTTTTTGATCTCATAATTGTTGTGTTCGGAAACCGTGTTCACGGAATCACTATCTTTGCTATTTCATCTAAATTTCAAGGCTAAGTGCTTTGTATTTCTTGGATTATTATATTATTTCAGGATCAAATTAGTTCATTTGTCTAGAAACCAGGTATATATTAAATTGTCCTTCCCGAGCCCTGAATTTCCTAAGTATTGTGTGACTGATATTTTCTCAGTAGTGTTAGGCCAAGTTGTGCCCTGCTTGGTCCCCTCCCAGGACAGTGGGGTTGTATTCATGAGGCTATTATTATCTAATTTACTCTTATTCCAATGGTGGGAACAATAACGTCAAGATTTTCACAAGAAAATATCTTTTTTTTTGGCTTGTTTGTCCTCTATTTTTCATCACATGCACAAATTCAAGCATGACCCTAAAAATTTATGTCACTTCATCCATCACTGTATTTATCTACACTTCTGTGTAACTCCACAAAACCAAAACCATAGCTCCAATCTTCATCTTGCAACACTGACTTATACGCAATGCACATTGTTTTCAATTATAAGTGTAAATGAATCTCCAGGATGCCCGTTTATGAATGGACTACGATTATTATCTTAATAGACTAAAAGGGAAAAACAAAAAGAAATAAGAAAAAAGACAAATTCCCTATTTTACCTAAGAGTTGTAGGAGTACTTGATTAATTAGCCAATGGTTTTACAAAAAGAATTTAATTGCACTGGATGGTTCTACAGATAAGTTCCAAAGTAAGAAAGGCTAAGGTCCACCTAGTCTCAAGTTATAATGATTCCAAATTAACTAACCTTTTTCCTTCAATTTAAATTCATAAAGAACTGCATGCGGCAGCTGATAGAGGAAAAAGTTCCATAAAGAAGAAAACTAGCAAGCTTTACACAACACATAGAAGGATGGCATTTCAATTTTTCAGAAATACTTAACCAAACAGAAACTCTTTCTCAGCAAAAGTATTTTTTTTAAAAACACTTTTGAAAAAAGCACTTCTCAAAATAAGTTGATTTTAGAAGATTGGCTAAACATGCCATTATTAGGTGACATTAGAGCCGTTTTTCAAAATATATTTGGCAATTTAAACCAATAATTTGTGTTTAGATAGTAATCTTTATAAACATAAATGATTGGTTTTGATTTAACTACAATAATTTCGACTAACAACGTTCACAATTTTCCCAGATATTTTCTCCAAAATGAGGGGGAAAAGCTGATATTTCTTGAATTTTGATGTACAAATAGATCCATAGAACCTTTCCAAGTATTAATTGTTGCGGAAGCCAAATGTATATAGTGTGAATGAGTCACAACTACTATACCAAAAATTATGACAACCACTAAATAATAAACAAGACAATAAGACAACAATAAAAGAACACCAGAATTTACGAGGTTCGGTCAATTTTGCCTACTTCCTCGGACACAATCAATATTTTATTCCACTCTAAAATTACAAGTGAAATAATACTAAAGAGAGAAGATACAAATGCCTTAAGAAGATAAAAGGCAAATGAGATGTGTATTTAAATCCTAAACATTAGGCCTCCTTTTATAGGGTGAAATTCTCATTCAAAATTGTCATCCACCGATGTGGTACTTTTGCCAATTTCAACAAATCTCCACCTTGGCAAAATTCCACATCTTCAATTTTCTCTCAATAACAAATTTTGGTTGTGTCTTCATCTTCAATCTTTAGTGTTCAACAATGTTGATCAAATCCAAACAATGTTGAAACTTGACCGCAGTCACCACTTTTGTCAGCATATCAGCAGGGTTCTCCGTAGTATGAATTTTCTTCACCGTGACTCCACCTTCTTCTATGATTTCTCGTACGAAATGATACCGAACATCAATGTGCTTCGTCCTTGCATGATAAACTTGGTTCTTCGCTAATTGAATAGCACTTTGACTATCACAAAAAATTATAATATTTTTTTGTTCAATACCAAGCTCTTTTAGCAACCCCTGAAGCCAAATTGCCTCCTTCACAGCCTCCGTAATAGCCATGTACTCTGCCTCTGTTGTAGACAAAGCAACTGTTGACTGCAAAGTAGACTTCCAACTAACTGGTGCCTTTGCAAAAGTAAACACATAACCAGTAGTTGACCTTCGTTTGTCCAGATCACCCGCAAAATCTGAGTCACAATATCCAACTACAGACCGATTGCCTTCCTGCTCAAAAACTAACCCAACATCTACAGTACTATGAATATACCGTAGAATCCATTTCACAGCTTGCCAATGCTCCTTTCCTGGATTATGCATATATCTGCTAATAACTCCAACGGCTTGTGAAATGTCAGGTCTCGTACAAACCATTGCATACATCAAGCTACCAACAACATTTGCGTATGGTACCCTTGACATATACTCCTGTTCAGTTTCATCCTTTGGCGACATAGTAGTACTTAGCTTAAAATGGGGAGCAAGTGGCGTACTAATTGGCTTAGTCTTCTTATCTATGCCAAAACGCTTTAGTACTCTCTTCAAATATTCTTTCTGAGATAAACAGAGTTTCTTTGTACGTCTATCTCTTATTATCTCCATGCCAAGAATTTTCTTTGCCTCACCCAGATCCTTCATCTCGAACTCCTCCTTCAGTTGAATCTTCAACTTATCAATTTCTTCCGAATTCTTGGAAGTTATCAACATATCATCAACATATAGGAGAAGATATACAAAGGAACCATCATTAAGTTTGCGCAAATACACACAATGATCGTATTTGCTTCTCTTGTACCCTTGCCGCAACATAAACTTGTCAAATCGCTTGTACCATTGTCTAGAAGATTGTTTCAATCCGTACAACGATTTTTCAAGTTTGCATACTATATTTTCTTTTCCAGCAACTTTGAATCCTTCTGGCTGAGTCATGTAGATTTCCTCCTCTAAGTTTCCATGTAAAAACGCAGTTTTTACATCCATCTGAACTAGTTCCAAATCCAACTGTGCTACCAAAGCCAACATAATTCTAATGGAGGAATGTTTTACAACTGGAGAAAATACTTCATTGTAATCAATTCCCTCCTTTTGAGCATATCCTTTGGCCACCAATCTTGCTTTGTAGCGAACATCTTCTTGGTTAGGAAATCCTTCTTTCTTTGCAAATACCCATTTGCACCCAATTGCTTTCTTTCCCTTCGGGAGATTGGCCAATTTCCATGTATGATTCTGATGAAGGGACTGCATTTCTTCATTCATGGCAATCCTCCACTTATCTTCTTCTGAACTTTGGATTGCGTCTTTATAAGTGGTAGGAACACCATCAGCTACAATTGAGGTTGCACAAGCAACCGTCTCTATAAGACGAACAGGTTTCGTTATTGTCCTTTTTGGCCTGCTGGTTGCTATTGATTCAAGTTGTTGTCGAGGTTCCTGAGTTGGAATCTCCCTTTCTACTGGCTCTTCTTCCAGAGGGTAATCTTCATGAGTTTCCTCCTCTGCTTCTTGTGTAGGAAAAATAAATTTTCCCTCAAACTCCACCTGCTTTGATGCACCACCAGTTTGTTTGACATCTTCAACTGTCATCTTATTTGTTATGGTAGATTCATCAAAGGTAACATCTCTGCTGAATATAATATTCCTTGTCTCTGGACACCATAAGCGGTATCCTTTGACTCCAGAAGTAATCCCCATAAATATAGCCTTCTTTGCTCTCGGATCCAATTTTGACTCTTTCACATGATAGTATGCAATTGAGCCAAACACGTGCAAAGAATCATAATCTACAGCAGGTTTTCCATACCATTTTTCAAATGGTGTCTTGCCATCAATAGCAGCAGATGGTAGACGATTAATGAGGTGGCATGCATATGTAATTGCCTCAGCCCAAAATTCTTTGCCCAAGCCAGTATTGGACAACATACACCGTACCTTCTCCAGTAAAGTCCGGTTCATACGTTCTGCCACTCCATTCTGTTGTGGTGTATTTCTGACAGTGAAGTGTCGGACGATGCCATCATTTTCACAGACCTTATTGAAATGATCATTTTTGTATTCACCTCCATTGTCTGTGCGAATACACTTGATCCTCCTGCCTGTTTGATTCTCCACCATCGTTTTCCATTTGAGAAAAATTCCCAACACTTCATCTTTCCTCTTCATTGTATACACCCACACTCTTCGGGAAAAATCATCAACAAAGGTTACAAAATAGTGCTTCCCACCCAATGAAGGTGTTTTGGAAGCACCCCAAACATCAGAGTGTACATAATCCAAAATGCCTTTAGTATTATGGATCGCTATACCAAATTTAACCCTTGTCTGTTTCCCTTTGACACAATGCTCGCAAAACTCCAAGTTGCAAGTCTTTACGCCTTTTAACAATCCTTGATTAGATAAAGCTTTCAAGGATTTTCCTCCAGCATGTCCCAAGCGCATGTGCCATAGCCTGGTTGCTTCTGCCTCTTTGTCATCACTGGATGTCACTGTTGCTGTCCCAATAACTGTGCTACCACGATAGCAGTACATGTTATTGTTCTTCCGATTGGCCTTCATTACCACTAGTGCACCGGAGCATATTCTCATCACTCCATTTTCTGCAATGATTTTGAACCCTTTTGATTCTAGGGCTCCCACAGAGATGAGATTCTTCTTCAAACCCGGTACATATCGAACATCTGTTAATGTTCTGATCATTCCATCATGGCTCCTTAATCTTATTGAACCAATGCCATATGAGGTAAGAGGGTTGTTATCCGCTGTGTGGATGACTCCATATTCTCCTTCTTGAAAATTCACGAACCAGTCCTTGTTGGGACACATATGGTAGCTACAAGCCGAGTCCATCAACCATATGTCTGATGATGTTGATAACTCTGTTGTAACTAATGAGAAGTCTGAATCATCACAATCAGCTACATTTGAATCCATAATGGCCTTTCCATTGTTATGTCTGGCCTTATTCTTCAACTTCGGACAGTCTTTCTTCCAGTGCCCCTTTTCTCGACAAAAGGCACATTCATCTTTGCTGGGTCTAGATCTCGACTTGGATCTTCCCTTCTTAGTCCTCGTTTGATTTTGAGGACGACCCCTCATAATTAGTGCTTCTTCTTCTCCGCCCTTCTGTTTTTCTCCCTTTCTTTGTTCATAGCTGTACAAAGCCGAACAAACTTCTCTGAGAGAAATTTCGTCATTTTCATGGAGTAGAGTAGTTTCAAGGTGCTTGTACTCATTAGGAAGTGACCCCAATAACATCAAGGCCAAGTCACCATCATCAAAAGTTGCATCCATATTTTGCAAATCTGTGACCAACTTATTGAAACTGGTGATATGTTCATTCATCGTGGTACCAGGAACATAGGTGAAGTGAAACAATCTCTTCTTCATGTACAATTTATTTTGACTGTTTTTCTTCAAAAATTTATCCTCCAGTGCTTTCCATAATTTACTTGCAGAAGTTTCCTTTGTGTATGGATATTTCTGCTCTCTAGCAAGGTAGGATCGAATGGTACCGCAAGCAACACGATTGATAATTTTCCAATCTTCTTCTCCAATAACATCTGGCTTCTTTTATTCAATGGCAAGATCTAGCCCTTGTTGAAAAAGAACATCTAGAACCTCGCCTTGCCACATCCCAAAATGTCCTGACCCGTCAAAAATTTCTACCGCAAATTTCGCATTTGACACAATTCTTGTCATAAGCGAAGATGCCAACGATGACGTATTATTGACACTTGATGTAGATTCTTCTTGTTTACTGTCTCCCATTTTGACACAAATATTATTTAGTAGCTGACGACACAAATCAAGATTATTTCCTTTCTGGTGTGGAAGATCAGACTAAGCTGCAACCACAGAGCATACTCAGATAGAACCTTGACTCAGTTACCAAGATAGATCTTTTCTGATGTGGAAGATCAGACTATGCTGCAACCACAGAGCAGACTTAGACAGTACCTTGGCTCTGATACCAATTGTTGCGGAAGCCAAATGTATATAGTGTGAATGAGTCACAACTACTATACCAAAAATTATGACAACCACTAAATAATAAACAAGACAATAAGACAACAATAAAAGAACACCAGAATTTACGAGGTTCGGCCAATTTTGCCTACTTCCTCGGACACAATCAATATTTTATTCCACTCTAAAATTACAAGTGAAATAATACTAAAGAGAGAAGATACAAATGCCTTAAGAAGATAAAAGGCAAATGAAAGGTGTATTTAAATCCTAAACATTAGGCCTCCTTTTATAGGGTGAAATTTTCATTCAAAATTGTCATCCACCGATGTGGTACTTTTGCCAATTTCAACATTAATTACTTCTCAAGGTTGCTAAGAATTCCAAACAGTTGGAACTATACTCTGACATTGTTGTCCTACTCTATTTACATATAATCCTTTTTCAGGCTTTAAAAACTAGCAAGATAGCATTATAAATCTAAAAGCTTCCCCTGGCACTTCCTATATATTCAACTGTAGTAATCCATTGTACAAGAATGGAGATTACTTCGGTATTCATAGCCTTGGCATGGCTTCTAGCATTAGCTATTATTTCAAAAGTTATCAACCATCTATGCCCCAAAACAAAGCTACCACCAGGACCAAAGCCATGGCCAATTATTGGCAATTTGAACCTTATTGGTTCAATCCCACGTGAGTCTTTGCACAATCTCTCACAAAAATATGGAGATCTAATGCACCTAAAGTTCGGTTCCAGGCCTGTTCTGATAGCATCTTCCCCAGAAATGGCGAAAGAGATTTTGAAAACACATGATGCCATCTTTGCTTCTCGCCCTGCATTAGCTGCTGGTAAGTACCTTAGCTTTAACTACTCAGACATGTCATGGGCACCTTATGGTGCAAAGTGGGGCCAAGGTCGAAAGATCTACATAACCGAGATATTTAATCCCAAAAGGCTTGATTCCTTCAAGTACATTCGTGTTGAGGAAGGGAGAAATTTGATTTCTCATCTTTTTGCTCTATCAGGAAAGCCAATTTTTCTCAAAGACCATTTACCTCAATTTACACTTTGCACTATAAGTAGGATGGTTATGAGTGGCAAGTACTACTGTGATAAGTCAGAATCTAATGATACAATAGTGACACTCGAAAAATTGCAATGGATGCTAGAAGAATGGTTTATCCTTGGTGGGGTGGTTAATATCGGGGATTGGATACCTTGGCTTAATTGGCTTGACTTGCAAGGGTACGTAAAGCGAATGAAGGCTTTGGAGAAAACCATGGTAGAATTTCACAATTATGTGCTTGAAGATCACAAGGCTAAAGCAAAGGAGAATTCTCATCCAACGGACATGGTTGATGTCTTGTTGCAACTAGTTGATGACCCTAATCTGGAAGTTAAGCTCACGACCAATCATCTAATGGGGTTAATCCTCGTAAGTATATCCTTTTTCTTCTTTTCTTTTGGACTTATTGTTAGTATGGTGCGACAACTAGAGTACTAAAAGATTGACCATCTTTTTAAGGCTTTTACCCACAACCGCATATATTACATGAGTACTTTGATAATTCATCACTATTTTTTTTCTTAAACCTAAAAGCTTAATATAGGGTTGATCCCAGTTTTATTTTCTCAATTTTAACATATTATACAATTTTCTATTATAGCTTATAAAACCTTCAATGTATTTATTTGTACTTGCATTTTCATTGTGTTATAAATATAAATACCAGGATTTGTTGGCCGGTGGAACAGATACTTCAGCAACAACTGTAGAATGGGCATTTCAAGAATTAATGAGGAACCCAAAGATCATTGAGAAGGCAAACCAAGAACTTGACAAAGCCATTGGGAAAGAAAGATGGGTAGAAGAAGAGGACCTTTCCCAACTACCTTATATAGAAGCCATAATCAAAGAGACATTTAGACTGCACCCTTTAACTACATTACTTGCTCCGCATTACTCCATTGAGGACTGCAATGTTGCTGGTTATGACATACCAAAGGGAACAACAGTATTTGTAAATACATGGTCTTTAGGAAGAAATCCTAAGTGTTGGGATAGGCCAGAAAAATTCATTCCAGAAAGGTTCTTAGAAAATGACATTGACATAAAGGGACAAAACTTCACACTGCTCCCATTTGGTTCAGGAAGGAGGAGGTGCCCCGGATATAGTCTCGGGATTAAGCTTGTTCAGACAACGCTGGCTAACTTGTTGCATGGATTCAACTGGAAATTATCTGGAGATATGAAGCCAGAAGATATAAGCATGGAGGAAATTTATGGATTGACAACACACCCAAAGAAGCCGACATCTATGATCATGGAACCAAAACTTAGCCCCCATCTTTATTAGTACTTTCTTGAGTACTTATCAATCTTGATCGGTGTAACTTGTACTAGCGTTCAACATTCTACTCTACTTCATGGAATAATTCATAAAATTGCTTCGTTTTTCCTTCTTGTTCCACCCTGTAAAAACTACTGCATACATAAGCTAGAGGTGATGAATCTGCTTTGAAAAGACTTAGTTTTACAAGTGTACTGGCCAAGAGGAAGGAAATGTTACAAGAATAACCTAAAATTATATGGCCCGTTCATATGGACCCTTAGAGATGGCAAGCTGATCACGCCCAACTACGCCTTATAAAAAGGACTAAGCTGTCGTTGCAAATTTATTCCGGTTAATAAGTCCGGAGTCAAATCCCACAGGGAATTCACCTATCAAACACAGCTACTAGACTCGCACGAACTCACACAATCAATCTTCAGAAATAGTTAAGTAACAATTTGGATGTTTACTAACTAAATATTACGTAATGAAAGTGCAACTATTAATAACTAACTACTACGGTTTGTAGACAAGAATTGGAATGATCTAAGGTTGTGATTTCCCCTATTGTCAGAATCCTTTTCGCTACGTCCTCTATAAATTTTCCTAGGACTTTTCTATCGATCATGAGCACTCTAACTATCGTAACTGTCTCCCGAGTAATTACCATAATTTACTAGACATATTCTCCCGAATTACGCTAGTTGGCATTAATTATGGCTCACTCGGATCGGACCAAGGTTTCGTTATCCCTAATCCCACCTTTAAACCCTTCGTATTGATCCCTCATATATGTTAGGAGTGATGTTGTTCAACAACTACCTAAATATGCACTCTCTCCCGGGTAATACACACTAAATAGGCACAGTCTATTGAGGGCCCTTCAATCAACAACAATAATAATATAGTTGAACAAATAGAGAAAATACTACGGCAAATCTATATTAACGTAACATGAAAATCATCCTCCAATAGGTTCCATCAAAACCCTAGATTAGAAGTTTAGCTACTCATACTCATAGTCACAATATCCAAAGTATTTTGCATAATTAAATTACAAAGTAAGGATAAAGGGATGTAGAAATCAATGAGTCTAACTCTCAACGGTTGTTCCACGAGCTATCATTGCCTCTAGTTGCAAAAGTGCTCAAAAGTGGCGTTTTTAGGTCTACTTATATGTGTAGGAAAAAACCTAAATGTGTAGGCCAAGTCCTAGTCAAACCAGGAGAAAAATAAGTTTTTAAAACTCGGAATGTGCACGCCCAGACCTGGCCTCGCGAGGTCTACCGCCAGCTTGAGCTCGCCCCAGGCCTGGCGTCGCCAGCTCCAATGCCTGGTGGACCTCGCTTTACCCTTCTCTTGGCCTGCTCTAACGCGTGTGAAAGGCCTGGCGTCGCCTGCTCTAATGCCCACTTTAGGCCTGGCTTCGCCAGTTTCCTCATTCGTAGGCTGGTCACTTCTTTCTTTCTTCTTTTCAGTTGTTTTCGAGCACACTTTAGACTTTAGAATTTTCTTTTGCTCTACTTTCATCTCCAATTCACCTATACATAAAATAGACCCCGTTACGCATAATTAAAGTGTAGTTTATCATTAAAGCATATAAAATGTAAGGCAAATAATGTACGGAACTATGGAATTATAGTCACATAAATACTTCACACTTAAACATTGCGCGTCCTCGTGCAATCAAACCACACTTACAGACACAACCTCACTAAGCAATTTCCTTAACTCATTACACCAAGAATATTTAAAATAGTCGAAGCACCAAGGTGTAACATCCTCGCCTCAAGATTTGACTCACAATTACCATGACTTATTCACAATTCACTTACTTACTCTAACATGGAGGTCAACGATATTACCCTTTATTTATGAATCACGTGACCTCACCCAACGAAGAGCTCAATTCCACACACAATGAATTTTAAGAACGTAGGAACTCAAGATAGGAAAAATTCACTCGATCTCAGAAATAATATTCATATGCCACAAATGATGCATCATAGGCTTGCCCGTAGTGTAATACTTTACTAATCAAGCTCATTTAGTCTAAGATCAAGTAGGACTTTGACTTGTTGTAATATAGGCTATGGGTCGGGTAGAATTCATTTGGATATAAGTGACTGCACCTCCCTTAAGCACTTTAATACATACACTTTAACATTCAAGCCCATACTTATGTCAAACCAAAACTCCACCTTAACTTCACTTTATATTATCCCCTACTTCTTAAGCACGAGTATATCACTAGCCACCATCATCAAGACTTATTTTTCATACAATAAACTATTATCATTTTTTTCTCACTATTTGTTTTTGCTTCAAGTGGCTTTTATTGATAACTTTTTTTTCTCAAAACAATGCACCTTTCTCCTTATTTCAATTGTTCCACTCAAAAGCCAACCCACCACCCCACACTTTAACTTTTTCATAATTCATCACAATTCAAGTGCTCATGAGAGGTGACAAGGTTCAAATATATGGTCGATTCAAACAAAGGGGTATGGCTTATAATGTGGTTACCAAAGAAATAGGATTATAGGCTCAAAGGGGTTAACTACGATACATAACTTTTAGGTGGGTAAACTATATATATCTGGCTTAACAAAGAAACGCATCACTTCCTAGACTGAACAAGACTACTTTTTCGCTTTGCACACACACGGGACAAGTTCTAGACACCAAATGCAATGCACACAATACATATAAAAACTCACATAGACATGGCACATAACTCACTCAGGATTGGTTTCATCGCGACACTCCGGTCCAAGCAGTTACGCAAAATTAAGAATCTATGATTTAAGGTACTTATACTAGAGTAAAAAAACACCCGAGCCTAAGCGTCACAACCATAGTACTAACTATTCTCTAGGCATAACAAAGCTAAGAGATATTGTTGCAATTGAATGCATAGCCTCGTGGTTCCTACTCCTAAAAATTAAAACTAACTACACCTGGTTCAACTAAAAGTCGTTGGAAAAGAACCGCGGCCCAAAAAAAACCAAGGGAGAATTACTACACTACCTACAAGAAAAAAATCTTTTTGGTATTTTTCCTAGACTTACTTCCCTCAAGAAAATTGTCTAGGAGATCCATCATCGGGAAGAGTCCAGTTTTTCTATATATATTTTTTACTTTTTTTTTTGTTTTTTTTGTTTTTTATTTTCTAACTAAAACAAATCGCTAAAATAAATTCTTAAAACAAATAACTAAAACAATTATCTAATGAAAACGATACTTACTAAAATAATAAAAACAAGAAACTACAAGTAATTTCTACAAGTCCCCACCCCACACTTAGATCATACATTGTTCTCGGTGCATGCACAAATTGACAAAATAAGAAACATGAGTAGGGTGCACGGAAACTCCCTGATCAAACTGCGTCCTCATCCTCTGAGGCTCTCCACTCTTCAGCATGTGCTTCCTCCTCCTCATCATCATCGTCCTCTTCATTTGACTGCTCTGGCTCGGCCTCAGACTGCTCAAGTGTGTTGATATCCTCATCATCAGGAAATCTGTATCCATCACCTATCCCAACCAGCTGTTGGGCATGAGCATTGAGCGGGTACCGCTGCTCCAATAAGGTCATATCCTCAGATGTGTCCGGCCGACCTCCTATCCTCAGTTGCAAATCCATCATCCTATAGAGATGGGCCATAAAACTATCATCACGAGCATTGTGCTCGGCCCCTGTCAAAGATGTCATGGCAGTCTCTTCTTTCAGTAGGAGACTAGTGATGTCCGTTTGTCGTAGGGGCTGATCGATGGTGTGTCAAACTCTAGCTCCTCCGCAACCTCCTCGTGTCTTAAGAACTGATTTAGAAAATTGGCAAATGGCATACGATCGACCTTCTTACTCATTCTGACTAAAGACATCTGGTAGCGGATCAGATGACCCGCATTCACCCTTTGACCCATCATGAGGAAGTAGAGCGCACAAGTCCTCTCACGGCTAATGAGTGTGTAATGATTGCACGGTAGGAGCCGTGCATTTATCAGTTTAAGCCACACTTGAGCCTCCAGACTTATCTTCTTCTTGGGGAACCTCTTGTGTTGATTTGTTTTCTTATCCCAGACCCATGTTATCGTAGAATCGACACCACAAAGCGTGTGTCTCATATCTCTATATGTAGGCCGGCGAATGAAGTGGTACAATGGCTCCACAGGAACATCTGGAGCACCTAAAAAGTTACATATGGCCGCGGTTGTAAAATCTATCAATCGTCTATGAATTGGCATCATCTGTTCAGTATCATGTGGATCAAACCCTGCATAGAATTCTCGGACTAGATTGAGATTAATATCCCCTGTGTTCTTGAATACATAGCTCAACCCTAAATCCCGGATGCCCCTCCAAATTGCCTGATATTTTGCTTTCAAGTTGCGTTCATGGATGACTGCTTCTGGGTGTACATATTTAGGCCTACAACGCTTGTACCAATCCTTAGTGTGTGAGGGTATGTTGTTGATGACAAACTCTCGTTGGCCTTGGGGTTGTGGACGCATGGCTGCTACAGCTGCCACAACTTGTGCTCCACTTAGATTGGAGGTAGCTTCTCCCCCATTTGTCTTCTTTGGGGGAGGTGTGGAGGTCACCTTTGCTTTAGCCGGAGCAGTGGAAGTAACCTTTCCTTTGCCGGTGTATTTTCTTGGAGGCATAGTCGTTCCTACACAAGTAATCATTAATCAGTTAAAACTGCATTACGATATGACATGCATGATCTTGCCCAAATTCCCGAGGTTACTCAGACTTCACCTCGTATTTCTTAACATGAGAGTCAAAAAATAGCACATGGGTGCTTCCTCTGATTTTGAAGCATCGGGCTACCAGTGAGGCACTCCACACTTAAGATCTTAATATGGTGCGAGACTACATAACATTAGTCTATTAATCCCGGAGACTCGGGCTCCAATGGGGACCAAGGAATAACATTGAAGCATTATACCAAACACTTAGCATGCACTAGTGCCATAGGAGTGCTTGTAGAGGTAAGGGATTGCCTCACCCTCCCAAATCGGCTTGGGAGTTTCTTACTACCACTTGTTTACACAATAACAACACCATTCCTATGGGGTGGGGACACAGAAATAGAATATTACAATGAAGAACAACCTCAAATTTTGTGGCTAATTTCATACCTTCATCCAACTCGAAATTGAGAAAAAAAGGAGATAAAAATCATACCTTAGATGTTGTAAGATGTGGGCTTTTCCTTTTGACTGTTGTTTCCAGTGAATGGAAGAGGAACAACTTGCTTTACTTCAATGGGGTTGGGATGGGGATGGATGGAAGTGTATGTGCGTGAGTGTTTTGTGAGGAGTATTTTGTGAGGAGTGTAGTGATTTAGGTTAGGGTTTTAGTTTATGTTAGTTTGGGCGTTTAAGTTAGAGTCCAACAAGGGAGGGGTTAAAAGAAATAAGGGACAAAAATTAAAATAAGATGAAGAAAACTACTTAGCTGGCGACGCCTGCCTAAGTACATGGCCTCAACCCATGCGACGCCAGGCGAGGCGAGCTCAATCGCCAGCTATACCTAGCCTCAGCCCTAGCGAGGCGAGATCTATCGCTAGCTATACCTGGCCTCAACCCTCACGAGGCGAGCTCCCCCGCTTGGTTTCCTTCATGTTGCGCGAAAACTCTGCTCGTCCTTCCCAAAATCACCTGCAAACTTGTTAGTACCTAAAAACGAAAAGAAATATTCGAATAACACTAAAAAACAACTATGAATTGGGTTGCCTCCCAACGAGCACCTTAGTTAACGTTGTGGCATGACGGATACAATAGTACAATGGGTTGCCTCCCATGAACTGCATAATTTAACGTCACAGCACGACGCCGGTGAGCGCATTTAATGCTCTCTCAATGTTGGTGGCGCTAGCAAATGAGTCACTGACACTACTTTCGCGTCATCCATGCCCAATTCTTGCCCAAAATCACCTGCAAACTTGTTAGTACCTAAAAACGAAAAGAAATATTCGAATAACACTAAAAAACAACTATGAATTGGGTTGCCTCCCAACGAGCACCTTAGTTAACGTTGTGGCACGACGGATACAACAGTACAATGGGTTGCCTCCCATGAAGTGCATGATTTAACGTCATGGCATGACGCCGGTGAGCGCATTTAATGCTCTCTCAACGTTGGTGGCGCTAGCAAATGAGTCACTGACACTACTTTCGCGTCATCCATGCCCAAATAATGTTTTAACTTGTGCCCATTGACTCTGAATATGCGAGAGTCATTTTCTGCAGCAATATCTACGGCACCAGTAGGGTGAATCTCTACCACACGAAATGGTCCTGACCATCTTGACTTTAATTTGCCCGGAAATAACCTCAATCTTGAATTGTATAGTAATACCATATCTTCGGGGTTTAAAACTCCACTTAAGGATGTTTTTGTCATGCATTATCTTCATTCTCTCTTTGTATAGTCTTGTGCTCTCAAAAGCGTGGTAGTGAAACTCATTAAGCTCGTGCAACTCTGTGACTCTACTTGTACCCGCAGCTTCTATATCGAGATTAAGCTGCCTCAATGCCCACAAATCTCTATGCTCCAACTCCACTAGTAAGTGGCATGCCTTCCCAAATACCAATTTATATGGCGACATGCCAATCAAAATTTTAAAAGCGGTACGATAGGCCCAGAGTGCATCATCTAATTTTCTCACCCAATCCGTTCTTGTAGCATTCACAGTCTTTGTCAAAATGCTCTTTATCTCGCTGTTTGTGACTTCCACTTGCCCACTCGTTTGTGGCTGATATGGGGTGGCAACCTTGTGGCGTACATCATAGTTTTCTAACAACTTTGCGAAGGCTCGATTACAGAAGTGAGTGCCTCCATCACTGATTATTTCCATTGGAGTGCCAAATCGGGTGAATATATTCTTTCTCAAAAAACCAATTACCCCCTTTGCATCATTTGTAGGGAGCGCTACAGCCTCCACCCATTTTGACACGTAGTCCACAGCTACGAGTATGTACTTGTTGTCGTATGAGCTAATGAAAGGCCCCATGAAATCAATTCCCAATACATCAAACACTTATACCTCCTGAATTGAGTTCATAGGCATCTCATGTAGGAGCGAAATATTCCCAGTTTGTTGGCATTCGTCACAACCCTTCACCCATAAGTGTGCATCTTTGAATAATGTCGGCCAGTAGAAGCCTGACTCCAGCACTTTAGCAACTGTCCTTACTCCCCTGAAATAGCCACCATATGGTGACGCGTGACAAGCCTGCAAAATAGAATATTGGTCTATCTCGGGGATACATCTCTAAATCATGTTACCAACACAAATCCTGAATAGATAGGGCTCATCCCAATAATACGTGTGACAGTCACGAAAGAACTTTTTCTTTTGAATAGAAGAAAGGTCATAGGGAACAATACCGCTTGCCAGGTAGTTTGCAATGTCTGTATATAATGGCGCTACCTCAAGACTCGTGGCTAGTAATTGTTCATCCGGGAAAGTCTCCACAATCTCTTCCCCCTCAACCTTCTTTTCGGCTCCTTCCAGCCTCGACAAGTGATCAGCTACTTGGTTCTCCATTCCCTTTCGGTCATAGATTTCTAAGTCAAATTCTTGCAGAAGTAGCACCCATCGAATCGGGTGCGACTTTGACTCCTTCTTATTAATTAGGTACCTGAGAGCAACATGGTCAGTATAAGTAATTACCTTCGAGCCTATCAGGTATGACCTGAATTTGTCAAATGCGAACACCACTGATAGAATCTCCTTCTCGGTCATTGTGTAATTTAGTTAGGCACCACTCAAAGTTCTACTTGCATAATATATTGGATGCATGACTTTGTCTTTGCGCTACCCGAGCACTGATCCCACAACATAGTCGCTTACGGCACACATCAGCTCAAATAGTTGCTCCCAGTCAGGTGCAACTATGATAGGTGTTATCACCGGTCTCTTCTTTAATTCCTCAAAAGCTACCATGTAGTCATCAGAAAACACAAAAGGGTGAGCTTTTTCAAGTAATTTACACAGGGGTTAGCAATTTTGGAAAAATCTTTTATAAACCATCTATAGAACCCGGCATGGCCAAGGAAACGTCTTATTGTTTTGACGGAAGTGGGTGGTGGAAGCTTTTCGATCACATCAACATTTTCACGATCTACCTCAATTCCCTTACTCGACACTTGGTGCCCCAAGACTATACCTTCCTGTACTATGAAATGACACTTTTCCCAATTGAGTACCAGATTAGTCTTGACATATCTTTTCAACACTCTTTTCAAATTCCTTAGGCAATCATTGAATGAGTCTCCCACCACCGAGAAATAATCCATAAAGATCTCCATGATGTCCTCTACCATATCAGTGAAGATGACCATCATGTACCTTTGAAATGTGGTGGGTACATTGCATAGGCCGAACGACATCCTCCGGAAGGCGTAAACGCCATATGGACAGGTGAATGATGTTTTCTCTCTATCTTTCGGGGCAATGGATATTTTATTATACCCCGAGTATCCATCCAGAAAAAAAAAGTGGGACTTCCCGACCAATCTATCTAGCATTTGATCAATGAACGGCAAGGGAAAATGGTCTTTTCGGGTGGCCTTGTTCAATCTTCTATAGTCCATACAAATTCGCCATCCCGTGACTGTTCTTGTTGATATCAACTCATTGTTCTCGTTTTGCACTAAAGTCATACCACCTTTCTTAGGCACACATTGGACTGGGCTGATCCAGTTGCTATCGGAGATGGGGAAAATGATCCCCGCATCTAACCACTTTATCACTTCCTTTTTCACAACTTCCTTCATGTTGGGGTTCATCCTTCTTTGATGTTCTCTGGAAGGTTTGTGGCCATCTTCCAGTAATTCTTATGCATACAGAAGTCCGAGCTGATCCCCTCAATGTCTGTAATGGTCCAACCGATTGCAGTTTTGCACTCACTCAATACCTGCAAAAGCTGTTCTTTCTGTACATCTAACAAACCAGATGAGATAATAACAGGTAAAGTTGAGTTAGGTCCCAAGAAAGCATACCTGGGGTGAGATGGTAGCGATTTCAATTCCAACTTTGGTGGCTCTTCTATCGATCGCTTAGCTGGAGGAATATTTCTTTCTTCTAAGTGCAAAGAATCAAATTCGAGCTCTCTTTTCCAAACCCCTTGGCCTTCAAGAGCCCGCACCCACTCCGCCAAATCTTCTCAATTTACTTCATCTAAGTTCAAGAGACATGCTGCTAAAGGGTCCTTATCGTTCAAGGTCTCATCTTCCTCCTCCAAAATTACATCCACGGCTTCTATTAGAGAGCAGTTAGCAAATTCACTTGGTCGCCGCATAGATTTCTGCACGTTGAATGTTATCTCTTCATCATTTAGTCTCATTTTGAGCTCTCCAGTTTCATAGTCAATTAAAGCTCTCCCAGTGGCCAAGAATGGTCTTCCCAAAATTATGGGAATCTCCTCGTCAACCAGGCAGTCTAGAATGACAAAATCTGTTAGGAACACAAACTTCCCAACCTAGACTAATACATCATCAAGGATACCAGAGGGCCTCTTCACTATCCGGTCGGCTAGTTGTAGTAACATGGGCATGGGTCTAGCTCTTCCTATGCCTAACCTTTTGTAGATAGCCAATGGCATCAAGTTTATGTTTTCCCCTAAATCACACAAGGCTTTAGCAAAATCATAGTTGTCTATCGTGCATGGGATTGTGAAACTCCCTGGGTCTGATAACTTCTCAGCTATGGGTCTCGTCACGACTGCACTACAGGTCTGTGTCAATGTAACAGTGGACAGGTCATGGAAGTCGAATTTTCGAGACATTAAATCTTTCATCATTTTGGCATACCCAGGCATCTCTCGCAACACATCAATCAGTGGAATGTTCACTTGTATTTGTTTCAACATCTCCATGAATTTCTTATATTGCTCGTCCTTATGATATTTTGCCAATCTCTGCGGGAATGGTTCTGGAGGTCGCTTCTTTCCTGTTAATTGAATTTTATCTTGCTCAGGCACTGCTTCTACTGTCGTTTCTTGTGCTACCTCAGTCTCCTTCGCAACCTTTCTTTCTTTGCTTGTGCTCTCTTGTGCATGTTATACCGTCACCTCAGTTAACCCTGTTGATTCATCGATCTCAGTGGGTACTGGCACAAGTGTTTCAGTAGGTCATCTTTCGTGAGAAATATCTTTCTCCAGATCTATGTCTCTACCATTTCGTAGACTCACTACCATAAGCTGTTTCGGGCCCTGATCTTTTGGATTGATTTATGTGTCTGCAGGTAACGTCCCTTGGGGACGATTGTTTAGAGCCAAAGAAATCTGTCCTAATTTAACCTCAATACCCTTTATCGTTGATTCATGTGAGTCCACTCTGTCTTTCATTTTTTCGGTGGACCCAATCAGTTGTTGCAGCATTCTGTTGTTGCTGTCCAGCATTCCCTTAAGTTCAGCAAACCCATCCCCTTGTCTCATAATCTATTTTTGTTGAGGTTGTTGATAAGCCAGCTGCTGATTTTGCTGGTTGTAACCTTGTTGCCTTTGGTAAGGCACCACTTGACCCTGTGGTCGCATAACTCCAGGATTGTTGTTGTTATTGTACTTCTGCTGTGCTGGTCTATATTGTTGATTCTATTGACCCCAATTCTAACCACCTTGCCTCTGTCCCACATAGTTGGCTACATAGTTCATATCTTCGTGATAGTGATGGTTGTCACCTTCCACACTCCACGAGCATACATAAGGTTGGTTAATGCATAGGTGTACATAAGCCCCCATTAGTTATGTCAACTATGTGTACCTGCTACTTCTGACCTGATTCATCAATTATTTTTAGTGAGGATACTCATTTGCGTCATTAGAGTAGCCATATTTTTGGCTATAGAGTTGTTTGGGTCCAAAGCCACATCGTGAACTACAGGAGTAATCGTAGAGTCTCTTGTCATCCATCTTGAGTTTTGAGCCATTTTATAGAGTAGGATCTTGCATTCTCTGAATGATTTGCTCAAAAATGCTCCACCCGCTGAAGTATCAACATTAGCCTTTAAGTTGTCTGCCAATCCCATGTAGAACCTCTGCCCCAACATTTTCTCTGGAATGCCATGATGTGGACAATTAACAAGCATACTCTTGAACCTCTCCCACATTTCTTGTAGTGTTTCTGTTGGTCTATGCCTGAAGCTAAATATCTCACCAATTTATTTGGTAGTCTTATTGGGTGGGTAGAACTTGTTTACAAATTGCTTGACTAATTCCTCGCACGTAGTGATGGAGTTTATCGTAGAGTCTCACATTAGGATCTTGCATTCCTGTCACCGAGAATGGAAACAATAATAGTGCATCCGGTGTCACATTAGGTTGCCTTTGTGTGACACATATCGACAGGAAATTTTTCAGATGTTGCTAAGGATCTTCAATGTAAGACCCTGAAAATAGTCCATTGTTCTGCAACAAATGTAGCATGTTGTTTGTGATTTGAAATGATTTCACTTGTATTTGAGGGACTGCAATTGCGGTCACCAGATTTTCGGTTGTGGGTTGTGCCCAATCATACAAGGCTGCTTCTGGAACAAGAGGCTCCACACCCTGATTGTTCGGGTCATTATTTCTGTTATTTGAATTTTCTATTACATCATCCATGTCTAGTTTGATTCGTTCTGTTGAGTTCTATTGTTTCCTGTCCTTCTTGTTTGCACGATTCAATGCCTTGAAAACTTTTTCAGGATCTGATAATGCTTCAAGCAATTCACCAGTTCTCGAGGAGTTCCTAGGCATGCACCTGTAACACCCAAGACTACAAACGTTAAAATTTCAATGTATTTGGTTTACAAACAAATGAAGAAAATTGACTACACTAAGTATTCTAGGAATTCTTTTAGCTGCAATTAATACACCGTTAATTATCCGGCAATGACATCAAAATTTGATCACGCCCAACTATGCCTTATAAAAAGGACTAAGCGGTCATTGCAAATATATTCCGGTTAATAAGTCTGAAGTCGATTCCCACAGGGAATTAACCTATCAAACACAGTTATTAGACTCGCACGAACTTAAGCAATCGATCTTCAGAAATATTTAAGTAATAATTTGGATGTTTAGTAACTAAATATTACGTAATGAAAGTGCAACAATTAATAACTAACTACTACGGTTTGTAGATAAGAAATGAAATGATCTAAGGTTGTGATTTCCCCTATTGTCGGAATCTATTTCGCTACGTCTTCTATAAATTTGCCTAGGACTTCTCTATCGATCATGAACACTCAGACTGTCGTAACTCTCTCTTGAGTAATTACCACAATTTACTAGATATATTCTCCCGAATTACGCTAGCTGGCATTAATTACGGCTCACTCGGAGCGTACCAAGGTTTTGTTATCCCTAATCTCACCTTTAAACCCTTCGTATTGATCCCTCATATACGTTAGGAGTGATGTTGTTCAACAACTACCTAAATATGCACTCTCTCCTGAGTAATACACACTAAATATGTACAGTTGATTGAGGGCCCTTCAATCAACAACAATAATAATATAGTTGAACAAATAGAGAAAATACTACGATAAATCTATATTAAAGTAACATGAAAACCATCCTCCAATAGGTTCCATCAAAACCCTAGATTAGACGTTTAGCTACTCATACTCATAGTCACAATATCCAAAGTATTTTGCATAATTAAATTACAAAGTAAGTATAAATGGATGTAGAAATCGATGAGTCTAACTCCCAACAGTTATTCCACGAGCTATCCTTACCTCTGGTTGCAAAAGTGCTGAAAAGTGATGTTTTTAGGTCTATTTATATGCATAGGAAAAGACTTAAACGTGTAGGCCAAGTCCTAGTTAAACCAGGAGACGAGATAAGTTTTTAAAACTCGGAATGTGTACGCCCAATCCTGGCCTCGCGAGGTCTACCGCCAGCTTGAGCTCGCCCCAGGCCTGGCATCGCCAGCTCCAAAGCCTGGTGGACCTCGCATTACCCTTCGCCTGGCCTGCTCTAACACGTGCTAGAGTCCTGGCATTGCCTGCTCTAACGTCCACTTTAGGCTTGGCTTCGCCATCTTCCTCATTCGTTGGCTGCTCACTTCTTTCTTATTTTCCATTATTTTCGAGAACACCTTAGACTTTAAGTATTCCTTTTGCTCTACTTTCATCTCCAATTCACCTACACATAAAATATACCCCGTTACGCACAATTAAAGTATATTTTATCATTAAAGCATATAAAATGCAAGGCAAATAATGTATGAAACTATGAAATTATAGCCACACATCACAAGCGGTGTGTGGCAGTGCGGGTGCGGATCGAGTTTTCTCTTAACCCGCAAACTTTCAACCCGCCCCGCCCTGCCTCACATAGCAGGTGCACCAGCGTTCACCCGCTCCGCGCCCACCCGCCCCGCCCCGCATAACTCTTTTTTTTTCTTCATTTTGTTTTTTTTAATTTTTTTTTAATTTTTTACCAAGATTTTTTTTTACGCTTTTACGATATATACTCGTACTTTTATTAATTCTAAAAAATACAGAAAACTTCAGTTATGGAAAGAAGAAGATAATATACTGATGAGAATTAAATTTTGCATATATGCAACAAATTACTTAACAAAAATCTTTGATATCATAATACCATATTACAACTGTTTTATGTGACTAAAATAAGTGTTTTCTTTTTATTTTTGCTTTTTACAATACTTTATATTATATTTTCTTTGAGGCCAAAGTGCAAAAATCAAGATCTGCCATCTATGGGCCATATGCAATAATTGACCAATTAAACACATTGTACAGTTACATTAGCTCTACAGCTCAGTTAAATTTCGTGTATATTGTATTTACTAAGAGTAAGTAAGATCAAATCATGATCTTAACATATCAAAATCTCGTGTTTCGATTTATCATAGAAAATTTAGCAAAAAATAATGTAAAACGACAAGTACAACAGATATATTAACTTGTTTAAATATAATTTACAGCTGCTCGAAGTACTTATCGTTTAAACAATCATGTGTTAGATATATTACTTTGATCAATAAAATAGATTTATAATTAATAAATAATTATGTGTTAGATATTACATTATCATAACTTTTCATAAAAGAATAAGAATTTGACGTGCAAGCATTGGGTTCAAAGTTCAAATAATATGAAACTTTATTTTGTTTCAATATATTACGCGGAATCAATTTTATCTTTAGAAAGTTAGAAAATTGAGTTTCCTTCTTTGATGAAGTTTTTAAACCCGCACCCGCATAGATTTAAATTATTTTTATTTTGACCCGCCCAATCCGACCCGCACCCACATATATTTAAACCCGTAGCGCCCCGCATGTGTCTAAACCTGCACCGCCCCATTGTCATCCCTATGGACCCTGAATATCTTCAGTGTTGTGTGTCTACTATTTACTTGATTGTAGCATATGTTGCACGGACTCTCCAAAAATACAGTCACACCTGTGTCGGATCCTTAAAAAATGCACTACTTTTAAAGAATCCGACATGCATCACTTACACTTTCGGAGAGAGCAAGCAACCAGCCATATCTTACTTTTGGGTGTTACTATTTGTTAGATGGCGCAAGATTTTTCCAATCAATCATGGATGAGATTATTAACACTGAAACTTTCATAAAAATATATCTTCCTTCCCTGGATTGTGTCTCTCCTCTTTCTTCATCACCTATATTATATAAGAAATTAAGGCTATGTTACGTCAACCACTGAATGGACTCCTTTGTCTTTACGTTCCTGTGCATCTCTTACTAAACTAAAAGCAAGTTCCAATTTTCTTCTTTGCAACAACAATGTTTTTATGCAATGCGCGTTGCATGCTTTAATCACTATAGGAAAAGTCATGATATGTTAAATTTGTCGTAATTCTGTCGGAAATTTAATCTAGTACTCCCTTCGTTTTAATTTATGTGAACTTGTTTGACTGAGCACGAAGTTTAAGGAAAAAATGAAGACTTTTGGAATTTGTGGTCCTAAACACGTCAAAAAGGGGCCCAGAGTATTTATGTGGTTATAAAAGTTTCTCATTAAGGGTAAAATTGTAAGTTTAAGCTAAATTGTTTACAAATTTAGGAAGGGGTCATTATTTTTTAAACGGACCAAAAAGAAAATAGGTTCACATAAATTGGAACGGAGGGAGTAACAGATTTGAAAGAACTTTTCACTGTCATAATTTTAAGAGATAATACCCTAAAACCCCCTTAAATTATAATTTTTTTGTGAGTTTCCTACTTAAACTATTTTGTGTTCCCAAAACCTGTCACGGCCCAAAAATCTCACATGTCGTGATGGCGCCTATCTCAATACTAGGCAAGCCGACAATCCCAATGAAACACAATATCATTTTAAGTTTAAAAATATAATATTTAAATTCAATACAAAATCTCATTAATACCGACATAAAACATTCCAAAAACCAGATGTCACCGAATACATGAGCATCTAAATGAATACAAAGTTTGACTCATAAAAACATTGTCCGACATATAGAACAATACAATAACTGAAAGGAAGGGAGTCAAAGTCAGCGGACGTCACGCATCTACCTGATTGATAGCACTCTGAAATCTAACAGTCACCGTATCCGAAAGCACCTGGATCTGCACACGAGGTGCAAAGTGTAGTATGAGTACAACCAATACAATAAGTAACAAGACTAACTTCTAGGCTGAAAGTAGTGACGAGCTCCGCAGGTACAGTCCAGTATATAAATAACTGTACAGAAATGTAGGCATGCTTTCAAGTTCGACAGTTAAACTCAGGATAAGTAAGATAGATCAATACTGCATGATATGAGGAATATGACATCTTAGTGGAAAACCTTGTGTACTCACGATCACAAATTATTCGGTCACTTGGTACTGTTTATAATGGCCAATCCAGCCCAGGGATATTCCATCCCGTATATATATATATATATACACTGACAGTCACTCACTCAGTATCGTATAAGGCAAATCCTGCCCTGGGGTAATTTATCCCCAAATGTAAATGACTCGGACAAGATCCATGTTCAGGAAAATTTATCACAATTATAAATAAGGCAAGTCTATGTCCTGGGAAGTCCATCCCGAATATATATAAATAAGGCAAGTTCATGCCCTGGGAAGTCCATCCCAAATATAAAGCATCTACGCTCACTGTGGGGGGTGCAGAATCCGGAGGGGCTCCTTCAGCCCAAGCGTGATATAAAGCCGATATGTCCTGCTGCAGGCGGGCAACTCTGCTCCATATAATAATAAAGCCTATAAGACCAACTGCAGGCGGGCAGTCTTGTTACATATAATAATAATATATATAAAGCCAATATGGTCTGCTACGGCGCGCAGCTCGATCCCATAAATATCCTCACAATGGATGAATATGACTGAGTGTGAAATGTATATTTTAAAAAATAATAATAATTCAACAGCAACACAACCTCATAGGCCCCAAAATATCGGCACGTAGCCTAAACATGATCTTTAATAAGAGTCTCAACTAAATTTCCTAACATATGGAGAATATTCGGATAATAACATGATTCTTTAATTTTATAACTCCACAGAATTTATTAAGTCACAATTTCTATGGTGCACGCCCACACGCTCGTCACCTAGCATGTGCGTCACCTTCAAACAATTGATATAATACCAAATTCGGGGATTCATACCCTGAGAACCAAGTTTAGAAGTGTTACTTATCTCAAACCATGTAATTTCTTACTCCGTTATACCTTTGCCTTGTGAATCGGCCTTCGAACGCCTCAAATCTAGCCACAATTAATTTGATTCAGTCAATACAAATTATAGAAATTAATTTCATATGAAAATACTAATTTTTCAACAAAATTCAAAATTTAACTCAAAAATCTCCCGTGGGTCCCACATCTCGGAATCCAACAAAACTCACAAAATCCGATAATTCATTCAATTACGAGCCCAACCATACTAGTTTCACTCAAATTCGACTCCGAATTTTTATTCAAATCCCAAAAAATCGTTTTATAAAATTTTTACAATTTTCCCCAATTTTTCATCTCAAAATACTGATTAAATGATGAAAACAATGATATATTCATTTATATTAACCAAATTCGAGTTAGAATCACTTAACCTGATGAATTTCTTGAAAATCTCACGAAAACGCGCCACAAACCGAGCTCCCAAAATCCAAAAATAAAAAATGAGATGAAACCCTCGTTCATATAGTACAAAATCTGATCCTCATTGTGCTGACCACACATTTGTTTGTGCGGCCGCACATCCTAGGTTCTGTGGCCATAATCCAAATTGTGCGGCCACACTTCAGCAGCTCTACACTATTAGACTTCAGTAAATTGACCATAACTTTCTCTACAAATTTCCAAATGATTAATGGTAAATCTTTGCGGATACTAGACTCTATGGACTATAACTTTCGTTTTTGAATCATCAACAAATTCCTTGTAGATTAAAACATATAAGCTTCCAAACTCGAACCATCGAATCTACAAAATCTCCTTTCTGCGTCCACGAGAGAAGTTCTGCAGTCCGCACATTTCTTCTGTGGTCCGCACTTTTACTTTGCCTCAACACTCCAAAATGTGCCCCTTCGCACTTCAAAAGTTCAAGAACAACATCAGAGTGCCGAAATTCCCAGACTCGCTCAAAACTCACTCTGAAACACACCCGAGCCATTTGGGACCCCGTCTGAATGTACCAAAAGTCCTAAAACACGATACGAATTTAGTCTAGCCCTCAAATCACATCGAACAACATCAAAAATACAAATCGCTCTCCAATTCAAGCCTAATGAAAACTAACAATTTCCAACTTCTACATTCAATGTCGAAACCTATCAAATCAAGTCCAATTGACCTCAAATTTTGCACATAAGTCATAAATGACATAACAACCCTATTTCAATTCCAGAATTGGATTCCGATTCTGATTCTTAAATTTCCAAACTTCCACAAGTCATGGGTATCAATGATAATTTCAATATAGTTTTGATGATTCCAATAGCTCTGTATGGTAATTTTGGACTTAGGAGTGCGTCAGAAAAATTATTTGGAAGTCTGTAGTTGATTTTGGCTTGAAATGGCAAAATTAGGAAATGGAAGGTTTGGAAGTTTGACCGTGAGTTGACTTTTTAATATCGGGGTCGAAATTCAGTTCTAAAATTTCATAGGCCTGTTATGTTATTTATGACTTGTGTGCAAAATTTGAGGTCAATCGAACTTGATTTGATAGGTTTCGGCATTGAATGTAAAAGTTTGTTAGTTTTCATTAGGCTTGAATTGGGGTGAGATTCGTGTTTTTTGCATTGTTTGATGTGATTTGAGGCCTAGACTAAGTTCGTATGATGTTTTAAGACTTGTTGGTATATTTGGTTGAGGTCTCGGGGGGCCTCGGGTGAGTTTCGGATGGTTAACGGATCAAACTTTGGACTTAGAACAAAGCTGGAACTTGCTGCCTACTGGTGCAATCGCAGCTGCGAGCTCACAGAAGCAAGCCTGGTTGCGCAAAAGAGGATTTGGGGATGACACGGAGCTAGGTCACAGGTGCATGAAGGTTTTCGCATCTGCGAAGCAGGCTCCGTAGATGCGGAGTAAGGGGGGGGGCAGCTAGTTCTGCAGAAGCGGCAGTGTCGACCGTAAAAGTGAGGCCGCAGAAGTGGACCTCTTGTCCACAAAAGCGAAATAATCCTCACAATCGGGGAGGACCTCGCATCTGCTAGACCACATATGCGGTTAAAAATTCCGCATAAGCAAAACCTCGGGGCACTGTACAAAAACAGAGGTGTCCGAGATTTTCTCATTTTTGGGCATTTCAAACACGGGTTGAGGCAATTTTTCAGAGAGAATTCACGGGGAAACTTGAGGTAAGTCACTTGTGATCATTGTTAGTCAATAATATTAAATTATCATTGAGTATTTCTACTAGATTACGTATTTGTTTAGGGGAAATTCAAGGATTTGGGCCTAGGGATTTGAAAATAATATTTGAGGATTTGAAGGTCGAGTTGATGTCGGAATTTGGTAAATTTGATATGATTGGAATCATGGTTGAATGTGCATTTATATTTTATAACTTTTTATGGTTACGAAATATGGGCCCCACTGATGATTTTGATTTAAATTTCGGATTTTGTTGGAAAATTTAGTATTTTCATATGGAATTGATTTCTATAATTTGTGTTGACTATATCGAATTAATGTAACTAGATTCGAGGTGTTCGGAGGCCGATTCACAAGGCAGGGGCTTACTAAAGAGTGATTCGAGTTGCTTGATGTGAGTATCATATTTAAACTCGGTTAAGGCACTAGTTGCCTGAATTGTTGTGATAGCCATATACCTTTGGATGCGCACATGTGTGGGGATGGTTCCATGTGCAGACATCAGGTTTATGTATTTCTATTTGGGTTGTGCTCGGGCTTCTATAAGCCCCTAAATGATTGTTAAGCTTCAATAACAAATATGTGGTAACATTTTATGCGATCTGATTAAACCATGACGTGTTTACTCATAGGTTTAAATCCCGGAACAAACTTGATAAATGCTTTTCATTGATGAAATTTCCGAATTTATTATGATAGCACACTTTGCACATGCCTACACTTTAGCATGTCATATATATAAGTCCAGGGACATGGGAAGCTTATTTCATTCATTATATACTTTTACCCTTGCTTTATTGTTGTTGTATCATACTTTGGCACATGAGTTGTCCGTGCAACACGTGAGTTGCCCGTGCGGATCCATATATTGATAGTTTAGCATGTGAGTTGTCCGTGCAGCACGTGAGTTGTCCGTGTGGATCCATATATTGATATTATTGACATGTGAGTTATTCGTGTCACACGTGAGTTGTTTGTGCAGATTTTATTGTTAGCATGTGAGTTGTCCATGCAACACGTGAGTTGTCCATGCAATGTGCGAAATTTGTATTTTATTGATCATTATCATAATTACTTGTTTTCTTTCCCCAATATTCCATAATACTATTGAGCAGGATATAGTGGTACTGATTTAACTAGTGTATTTAACAGATTAAGATTCTCTTACCTTGCCCTATTTATTTGTGATACTTATTGAGTTGTTTGTACTCACACTACACCCTGCACCTCGTGTGCAAATCCAGGTACTTCTGGATACAACGGTTGCTATATTTGGGGATTCATCTATTGGAGACTATCGAGGTAGCTGCTTGGCGTCCGTAGACCTTGACTCTCTTCCCTTTTAGCTACTTGTATTGTTCTATATTTTTAGACAATATTTTTATCAGTCAGACAGTGTTATCATTTGTATGCTTATGTACTAAGTGACACCGGGTTTTGGGAGTGTATTTATATCAATATTTGTGGGATTTTCTATTAAATTTAAATATTATGTTTTCAAACTTAAAAATATTTATGGTTTATTGATGTTGTTGGCTTGCTTATTATTAAGATAGGTGCCATCACGACAGGTGTGATTTTGGATCGTGCCAAGTTGGTATCAAAGTGTAGGTTATATTGGTCTCACGAGTCATGACTAGGTTTAGTAGAGTCTTGCGGATCGGTACGGAGACGTCTGTACTTATCTTCGAGAGGCTACCTAACCCTTAGAAAAATTTAACTTTCTTGTATTCTGTCGTGTGAATTTGTTGATTCTGAAAACTGAATTTCTGTTATTCTATTCACTCACAGATGGTGAGGACATGTACTACCGGATCGGACGGCCAGCCATCAGTGCCACCAATTAGGTCCACGAGAGGTCGGGGTCGTGGTAGAGGTCGAGGTGTAGCTCGTACAGCAATTAGAGCAGCACCTATGAAACCACCAGTTACTCCAGCTTAGGAGCAGGTTCCAGATATAGTTGAGTCGGTGGGACCAGCTCAGGTACCAACTATGCCTATTGTGATTCCAGGCCTTCAGGAGGCGTTAACCTAGATATTGATTGTTTGCACTGGCCTTGCTTAGGTAGTTTCGGCTCAAGCCGCACCAATCTCTTCTCAAGCCAAGGGAGGTACTCATACCGCTGTCGCACGTACTCCAGAGTAGGTAGTACAGAGACTTCAGATACCGGGGGCACTATCAGCCAAGTCGGTTGCAGCTGGTCAAGCCCATGTGGGTCCTATTATGAATGACCAGGAGCAGAAGAGATTAGAGAGGTTTGAGAGACTCCGTCCTCCATCATTCAGTGGGACTAAGTTAGAGGATGCTTAGGATTTCTTGGATAGATGCCAGCGGATTCTTCGTATAGTAAGTATTCTGGAGATCGGTGGGGTCTCATTTACTACTTTTCAGCTGACCGAAGCAGCCTTCAGATGGTGGGAGACTTATGATAGGAGAAGACCAGTTGGTGCAGCACCACTTTCATGGCATGAGTTCTCCGTATTATTCCTGGAGAAGTTTGTGCCACAGACTCGCAGAGAGGAGTTGCGCAGGCAGTTTGAGCATTTACATTAGAAGAACATGTTCGTGATCCAATATAAGATGCAGTTTTCAGAATTGGCTCGTCATGCGGTCTAGTTGGTTCCCATCGAGAGGGAGAAGATCATGAGGTTCATTAATGGCCCCAATCAACAGTTCCGTTTTGTTATGACTATGGGAATGTAGTAGGTGCTAAATTTGATGAGGTGGTTGATAGTGCTCGATGGCTAGAGATGTTCTGTATTCAGGAGCGTAAGGAGAGGGAAGCCAAGAGGTCTCGTAGTCCAGGTAATTCCAGCGGTGTCCCTTCTGGGGGACAAACCTATCATAGCTGGGGTCATCCTTATAGGCTTACTAAGATGGCTCATTCAGCCCAACATGGTGCATCAGACTGCCACTGTTCTTACAATGCTTTCTCAGGCCATTCCTCATTTAGTACACTACCAGCACAGAGTTCTCACCATGCCTCGTCTACTCAGGTTTATACAGGCAGTGCCTCGGGCTATCAGGACCAGCAACTCTGTCTGAGGAGGGGTTGTTTCGAGTGCGGGGACTTGAGTCATATCAAGAGAGATTGCCCTAGATTATTGAGTGGGACTCCACAGCATAGTTCTCGGTCGATGGTACCAGCACCGACAGTTCAACCACCCACCAAGCCAGCTCGGGGAGGGGCTCAGATAGCTAGGGGTCACCCAAGAGGGGGAGGCCGATCAGGTGGTGGTCAGGCCCGATTCTATGCTATTCCTGCCAGGCCAAATGTCGTTACTTCCTATGCAGTGATCACAAGTATTATCTCAGTGTGCCACAGGGAAGCTTCTATATTATTTGACCCTAGTTCTACATATTCGTATATATCATCTTATTTTGCTCGTTATCTGGATATGCCCCGTAAGTCCTTAGTTTCACCTATTCATGTATCTACGTTGGTGGGTGATACTATTATTGTGGACCGTGTATATCGATCGTGTGTAGTGACTATTGGGGGACTAAAAACCAGAGTTGACATCTTATTGCTTAGTATGGTTGATTTCGATGTAATCTTGGGTATGGATTGGTCGTCTCCATGTCATGCTATTCTGGACTGTCATGCAAAAATCGTGACATTAGCGATACCGTGATTGCCAAAGGTCGAATGGAGAGGTTCTCTAGATTATGTTCCTAGTAGGGTAATTTCTTATTTGAAGGCCCAACGAATGATTGGGAAGGGATGTTTGTCATATTTGGCCTTTGTGAGAGATGCTTATGCAAACACTCCTACTATTGATTCTGTACCGGTAGTGCGAGACTTTTCGGATATATTTTCTGCAGACCTGTTGGGTATGCCACCTAACCGGGATATTGACTTTGGTATTGACTTGGCCGGGTACTCAGCCCAATTCTATTCCTCTGTATCGTATGGCACCTGCTGAGTTGAAGGAATTGAAATAGCAACTTTAGGAACTTCTTAATAAGGGGTTTATTAGGCCTAGTGTGTCGCCTTAGAGTGCATCAGTTATGTTTGTGAAAAAGAAAAATGGTACTATGCAGATGTGCATCGATTACAGGCAGTTGAACAAAGTTACAATCAAGAACAAGTATCCTCTGCCACATATTGATGATTTATTTGACCAGCTTCTAGGAGCGAGGGTGTTCTCCAAAATTGATTTGAGATCTGGTTATCACCAGTTGAAAATTCGGGATTCAGATATTCTAAATTCGGCATTCAGGACACGTTATGGTAACTATGAATTTCTCGTAATGTCTTTTGGGCTGACAAACGCCCCAGCAACATTTATGTACTTGTTGAATAGTGTATTCTAGTCATATCTTGATTTGTTTGTCGTAGTATTTATTGATGATATCCGGGTGTACTCACGTAGCCATGAAAAACAGGCATAACACTTGAGTATTGTATTACAAATATTGAGGGAGGAGAAACTTTATGCCAAGTTCTCCAAATGTGTGTTTTGGCTTAGTTTGATGGCGTTCTTAGGGCACGTGGTGTCCAGTGAGGGGATTCAGGTAGATCCAAAAAAGATAGAGACAATTCAAAGTTGGCCTGTGCCATCTTCAGCTACTGAGATTCGGAATTTTCTCGGCTTGGCTGGGTATTATCATCTCTTTATGGAGGGCTTCTCGTCTATTGCAGCGCCTATGACTAAATTGACCCAGAAAGGTGCTCCATTCAGGTGGTCAGATAAGAGTGAAGAGAGCTTTCAGAAGCTCAAGACTGCCTTAACCACAAGTCCAGTTCTAGTTTTGCCTTCAGCTTCAGGTTCTTATACAGTGTATTGTGATGCTTCTCAGATCGGTATTGGGTGTGTCTTAATGCGGTAGGGTAGAGTGATTGCTTATGTTTTACGCTAGTTGAAGCCACATGAAAAGAACTACCATGTTCATGATTTAGAATTGGTATCCATCGTTCATGCATTGAAGATTTGGAGGCACTATCTCTATGGTGTGTCTTGTGAGGTATTTACAAATCATCGGAGTTTTCAACACTTATTCAAATAGAAGGATCTAAATTGGAGGCAGCGGAGATGGTTGGCGTTGCTAAAGGACTATGATATTACTATTCTGTAGCATCCTAGAAAGGCCAATATGGTGGCCGATGCCTTGAGTATAAAGGCAGTGAGTATGGGAAGCCTTGCATTCATTTGTGTTGGTGAGAGGCCTCTTGCAGTTGATGTTCAGGCCTTGGCCAACTAGTTCGTGAGATTAGATGTTTTAGAGCCCAGTCGGGTTCTAACTTGTATGGTTTCTAGGTCTTCCTTATATGACCACATCAGAGAGCGCCAATATGACAAACCTTATTTGCTTGTCCTAAAGGACATAGTTCAGCACGGCGATGCCAAATATGTTACTATTGGAAATTATGGGAAGTTGAGGATGCAGGGTCGGATTTGTGTACCAAATGTAGATGGACTGCATGAGTTGATTCTTGAAGAAGCCCACAGTTCGCGGTATTCCATTCATCCAGGTGTCGCTAAGATGTACCAAGACTTGACGCAGCATTATTGGTGGAGAAGATGAAGAAGGATATAGTGGGGTTTGTAGCTTGGTGTTTAAATTGTCAACATGTGAAGTACGAGCATCAGAGACCAGACGGATTGCTTCAGAGACTTGAAATTCCGAAGTGGAAGTGGGAGCGTATTACCATGGAATTTGTAGTTAGAGACTCCCACGGACTTTGAGGAAGTTTGATGCTATTTGGGAGATTATGGATCCATTTATCAAGTCCGCCATTTCATTCCAATGGGGACTACTTACTATTCAGAGCAGATGGCTGAGATTTATATCCGCGAGGTTGTTCGCCTTCAAGGTGTGCCAGTGTCTATCATTTCAGATCGGGGCACGCAGTTTACATCACAGTTCTGGAGGGCAGTGCAGCGAGAGTTAGGCACACAGGTACAGTTGAGTACAACATTTCACCCTTAGACGTACGGATAGTTCGAACACACTATTCAGATATTGGAAGATATGTCGCGCGCTTGTGTTATAGATTTTGGGGGTTCTTGGGATCAGTTTCCACCCCTTGCAGAGTTTGCCTACAATAACAACTAATAATCGAGCATTCAGATGGCTCTGTATGAGGCTTTATATGGGAGATGGTGTTGATCTCTGGTGGGTTGGTTTGAGCCGGGTGAGGCTAGGCTATTGGGTACTGATTTAGTTCAAGATGCTTCGGAAATGGTTAAATTGATTCAGGATCGACTTCACATAGCGCAATCTAGATAGAAGAGTTATGCCGACCGGAAGGCTAGGCCGGGTGAGGCTAGGCTAGTGGAGGATTTTCTTGAGGTCTTCATGGATGACTTTTCCATGGTGGGGAATTCTTTTGATGCGTGCTTGGACAACTTGGACAAGGTTTTGGCAAGATGTGACGAAACAAACTTGGTTTTGAATTGGGAGAAATGTCACTTCATGGTCGAGGAAGGCATAGTCCTCGGCCACAAAATTTCAAATCATGATATTGAGGTCGACATGGACAAAATTGAGGTGATCTCCAAACTCCCTCCCCCTACATCTGTGAAGGGAGTGAGGAGCTTCTTGGGTCATGCAGGGTTCTATCGCCGATTCATCAAGGACTTTTCTAAGGTGGTTAACCCTTTGTGTAAACTTTTAGAGAAGAATGCTAAGTTCCATTTCAACGAGGATTGTATGAAGGCATTCGAATTGCTCAATTACAAGTTGACTACTACTCTTATTATCACCGCACCAGATTGGAGCTTGCTTTTTGAGCTCATGTGTAACGCAAGTGATGTGGCGGTCGGAGCAGTTTTGGGGCTACGTATCAACAAAATCTTCCATCTGGTCTACTATGCTAGTAAGACCATAAATGATGCCCAAGTCAATTACACAGTTACCTAAAAAGAGCTCCTTGCTATTATCTTTGCTATAGAGAAGTTTCACCTATACTTGATGGGTACAAAGGTGATTGTCCACACCGATCATGCGGCGCTTCGGTACATAATGAACAAAAAGGATTCAAAGGCAAGGTTAATGTGGTGGGTGCTTCTATTGCAAGAGTTTGATCTAGAGATTCAAGACCGCAAGGGTAGTGAAAACCAAGTGGCAGACCACTTGTCTCATTTGGAGGAGGAGGGGAGGCCATATGATGACCTTGAGATAAATGATTCCTTCCCCAATGAGCAGCTTCTATCCATTTCAATGACCGGGATGCCATCGTTCGCCGATTTAGCCAATTATCTAGTGAGTGGTATCGTACCGAATGAGTTCTCTTCAAACCAAAAGAAGAAGCTCAAACGGGATTGCATTGACTGTTATTGGGATGAGTCGTATCTCTTCCAAATTTGAACATAAATGGTGTGATTCGACGATGTGTACTGGAGGAGGAACAAGTGGAAATTCTTGAGGCTTGCCACTCTTCACCATATGGTGGTCACCATGGGGGAGCTAGAACGACAACAAAAGTGTTGAGTTGTGGATTCTATTGTCCTACTCTTTACAAGGTCACTAGCGATCTCGTCAAGCATTGTGTTGAATGCCAAAGGGCCGGTGGAATTTCAAATAAAAATGAGATGCTCCTCACCACCATCTTGGAGATTGACATTTTTGATGTGTGGGGTATTAATTTCATGGGTCCGTTCGTGAGCTCTTGTGGGAACACTTACATATTGGTAGTTGTGGATTATGTGTCAAAGTGGGTTGAAGCCGTGGCTTTACCCAACAATGAAGCTCGAAGTGTGGTGGCATTTTTGAAAAATAATATCTTCACGAGATTAGGTACCCCAATGGCCATTATTAGTGATGGGGGATCGCACTTTTGTAACAAAGCTTTTGATACCTTACTCACAAAGTATGGTGTCACTCACAAAGTGTTGACTCCCTATCATCCTCAAGCAAGTGGGCAACTTGAAGTCTCCAACCGGGAGATCAATAGTATTTTGTCAAAGACTGTGAATGCCAACGGGACGGATTGGTCAAAGAAACTTGATGATGCTCTTTGGGCTTATAGGACGGCTTACAAAATACTGATTGCTATGTCTCCGTACCAGTTAGTGTTCGGTAAAGCTTTTCACCTTCTGGTGGAACTTGCGCACAAAGCTATGTGGGCATTGAATAAGCTTAATCTGGAATGGGATGTCGCCGCCAACTTGAGGGTGGCATAATTGAATGAGCTTGATGAATTCTGGTACCATGCATATTCAAGTTCGTCATTATATAAGGACAAGATAAAGTACCTCCATGACAAGTACATCCGGAACAAGGAATTCAAAGAAGGTGATCTTGTGTTATTGTTCAATTCTCGGTTGCGGATGTTCCCGGGAAAGTTGAAGTCCAAGTGGAGTGGTCCGTTTGAGGTTGTGCTTGTAAGACTCTTTGGGGTACTAGACTTGAAGAACAAGAATGATGAAGTGTTTAGAGTTAATGGTCACCGGGTGAAACATTATCTTGGCAAAGTTGATGATGGCCACGTTGTAGCATTAATCCATTTCAAGTGATTGATAGTAACCTGCGTCGTGCCGTGACGTTAAATCAGGTGCTTCTTGGTAGGCAACCCATGTTTCTTTTCATTTTTCATTTTCTTCCTTTTTAGATAGGTTTTATATTAAGCTAACTGGTTTTGAAGTGATTTCCAGGAAGGAGTGTGCATTGCAGAAACTGTGATTGAAAATTTGGCCAAGTGTTGAAAAAGTGCGGACCGCACATTTGTTGTGCCGACCGCACAATTATGATTGCAACCGCAGAGAAGACTTTGCGACCGCACAATTTTTTATGCGGCCGCACAACTGGAGACCCAAAAATGTAAACTCTTTGAAGTTTTGAGTTGCAGAGAATAGGCCAATTTGCCGCCGCGCACAAAAATGTGCGGACCGCACAAATTTCTGCGGCCGCACTCACTTTTGTGCGGACCGCAGAATCTCAGCACAAGTCCAGGTAAAGAGTGCGGGCCGCACTCAACTCACCTTTTGACCGACTTGGTAAACCTATAAATAGGGCCTCTGGACACTATTCACAACTTTACATACTCTGAAGTCTTGAGCCCTAAACAAACACTGTGCATCACAAAATAGTTCACACTTCATAATCAATTCATCATGTTTAGATTATCACTTGCATCCTTCATCACTTGTATGTTCAATCCATATTAGATTTTTCCATTTTTCTTAATATTTGTTCTTGATTAGTTTAGTTATTTTTAGGCCTAAATAAATTGTCAAATATTTTTCATATGTGCTTAAAACCATGTGGGTAATTTCATGTATGTTCATTGGGGACTGGGTAGACCATTCATCATGCATAATTTGCAAACCCCATGTCTAAATTATGCAACAATGGCAAAAAACCTAACTTCACTGCCGTGAAATTTCAAATTATACGGCAGCACACACAATTGTGCGGTTCACAGATCTTTAAATTAGAGCAAATATGTTGTTTGAAAAGTGCGTATCACACTCAAAATTGTCTAGTCCGCAGAAATATTGTGCGGCCACAGAAAAATATGTGCGACCGCACTTGGGAACTTCAGAGAACCAGTATTCTCAACTTGGAATTATGTGGCCACAATCAAAATTGTGTGGTCTGCACTTCAGGATGTGCGGCCGCACTCAAAAGTTTTGCGGTCTGCACTTCAAAATTATGCGGTCCGCATATGGCAGTCTGTGGCCGCACTCAAAATTGTGCGGTCCGCATTGTCTCTTCTGTAGACTTTTATCCTGCAACTGTACTGTAAATGTTTAAACTGTTTTGAACTCCAACTAACTTATGTTCCTTGTATTGCAGACAATGGTTCATTCATGAGGTATAGGCGATACATCTAAAGGGAAAGGTGAGCCCTCCCGAGGCAGAGGAAAAGTGAGTGCAATCTAAAGCAATCGCCAAAAAGCTGACCACCGGGATAGGTAGGGCCACAAAACCCTCAGAATCTAGTTCATATTCCCCGTCTAGGGAAGCCTATGAGGGTCATTCAATAGAGGTACATCCTGAGGCCCAGTCCCAACCACCACATCCCACTTGGAAATATCAATTGTGCAACGAACCCTCCATTACAGCAAGTTCTTCTGAGGGTTCTGATGCCGCTAGCCAGGGTTCAGAGCCCTCCTCTACACCTACTCCTACTGCACCAGTGGCAATAGATGATGATGATAATGGTAGAGGAGGTGACACTCGAGTGGGCGGCCTACAGAGGTTGAAAAAGAAGGAATCATGGGAGGATCGATTTGTGAGTTTGACGGCCTTCACAAGGTTCAGAGAGTGGTGGTCCCAGAGATCGCTCACATTTCAGTGACAGTTCTTAATGAAGGATTTGGATAAATACAATCCAAATGTCCTTCGATAGTTCCGGGAGCAAAATGGGTGGATGTGGTTCACCCAAAGTGTCATCGATACAAATGAGCACTTGGTTCGGGAGTTCTATGCCAATGTGGCTCACATAAATATGGGTACCAAAATAACAAAGGTGAGAAATTTGAAAGTCAAATTCGACCCCAGCACTTTGAACACTTATCTCGGCTTTGAGGAGGTAGAGGCAGTCCAGTACCTAGAAAAACTTGCTATGGCTGATGCAGCTCGTCCTTGGCTAGCTGAGATTTTGGCTGCTCGAGGACCACCACCACTGTGGATCATAGCAGGGGTTCCTATCCTCCGGGCCATATAGACCCGAGCAGAAATGAGAAAAATCTCCCTCTTCCCCGAGAAGTTTTGGTGGCTTCGATTATGGCCGGGTACCCAATCAATGTGGGTGCCATCATGTCGGCCAACATGACAATAGCTGTCCGAAAAGGTGAAAGCTCCTACCCATATCCCAACACCTTCATAGAATATTTCAACGATGCAAAGGTGGAGCCAAGGACATTTGATACGAAAGTGAGGGCCAAGAATCCCTTCTCATGGTACCACTTGTAGGGTGCGGACAACCCAAAGTTCAAGGGTAAGGCCACTACCACCGTTGGTCAGTCTGATGAGCCATCGGTGGTGGGTACAGAGTCTGTTGCTGAGCCATCTACAGCTCTCATACCTCTTACCGTAGCCGGACCTTCCACCAGGACATCTGACATGCCACCACATTTTATCCTTTAGACCATCAGCCTCAGTACCAGTGCCAGCTTCTTTTACTTATCCACTCAATGCGTTGCGGGTCTCCCGGACATTGATGGGTATCAACAATTGGATACATACAGCTACTTCTAAGCTATCTGACATATCCAACATTGTTGCAGCACAGTCTTCTACCCCACTACCACCATAGGTCCCTCCGTCAATGGAGTAAACATTGAAAAAGATACTGGAGAACCAAAAGACCATTATGGATACATTGGTGGCTCATGGGGTTGCTATTGAGGAGTTGGTCAAGCAGGTGAAGAAGATAATGAAATCCCAGGCTTCAAAGAAATCAATGGAGAGATTGAGGAAGGAGGTGACGAAGATCATAGACGCGTGTGATTTGCCATTTGACCTACTGATGGAGACAGATCCATCAGTACCAGTAGACCCAGCAACACCATCAGTAGAGGCACCAGCTGGCCAGTCTGACCAGCCAGATCTTGCTACCCACACTTCTGAGGAGATGCTTCAGATGCTCGCCAACCATGTTGTTCCCTAGCCAGATGATGATAAGATACAGTTGGAGGAGCTCGAGGGTGGTGATGCTGACAGTCACCCTGAGACCACATAAGGAGTTTTCTTTACTCTCTACCCTCCCTTATTTTGATTTTGCTTAGCATTGAGGACAATGCTTGTTCTTATTTAGGGGGTGATCTATTTTGGTTTGATTTAATGACATTTGATGACATTGGCCTATAATAACTTTAATACTCTTTTTCTTTTATCTTTATTTTCTCTCTCATTATGTATGTATTCATCCCTCTTGTATATATTCTATTCCCCTCGATTTATATATTCATTTGTCTTACTTTCATTAGTTTATTTCATAGCTTCTTCATTTTGTTTTCTTAATAGTATAACTTCTTATTTACTTTAATAGCTTCTTTTTGATTTGTTAGCTTCTTTTTACGTTTGAGTGAACAATAAGCATTTGGTTTTCTTTAGGCCACGGTTCTTTCCAAAGGTGGGTTTTGTATGAACCGGGTGGCTCTTCCCAACGATAGATGGTGTGACAACCTTCTTAAGGGATCGAGTCCGTTCTTGATGTTTAGGTAGAAATAATAGTATTAATGAATAAATAAGAGTCAAGTATGCCTCACTTGGTACCAACACACTTAAGTACACGCCTATGGTTAAAAACAAGTTTTTGGAAAGAAATGTCTCTAGTTAGTGACCTTATGACTCTTGTGTTGACTTAGGCAATCATCGGGTGGTTTAGTTGAACCATTAGCAATTTTCAATCTTGAATGCGATTGTTGTGGGCCCTCGACTCTATTCTCTTTAACAATCCGGTTGTGTGAGAAGTGAGGTATTTTATTACAAGTCTAAGTACCCGTACGAATGGTCTAGAACTTACCCCGAATGTGTCTCTAGGCGAAATTTTAAGTTAGCTTGGCTTGAGAAGTGATTGTAGGCTCTCCTTGACCAGTTTTGAAACCTTCCATGGCCCACCAATGATATCATCCTTAGTCAACTCTTTTGATCCTAAAGCTTCTTTTATTCGATAACCGCGTTACAAGCCTTTACCCATTTTATAGCGACCTTCTCTTGGCACTCGAGCTTTCCTTAGAACTCATGAGAAACAAATGGCAAAAAATATAAGTTTAGGGGAGAGAAGAGGAGTTTAAAGATGGTATCAAGGCAAAAAAAGAGAAAATAAATGAAGAAGAGGAAAGGCAAAGAAAAAGAAAGAAAGGACAAGAGAAAAACATAAAAATAAAGTGAATAATGTGAAAGGGTTGAAAAGATTCAAAAGAAAGCAAAAGTGAAAAGCATGGAGAAAACAAAGAAGGAGAATATGAATAGCATGACCAATAAAGAGTGATGTCAAGTCTCTCTAGTTCCCCTAAGGAAAAAAAGAAAGAAAATGACTCAAACAGTCGGCAAAATATGAGCCAAATAGACAAAATGGAGTGCTAAAGGAAAGATGAACCAATTTAATTCCAATATTTCCCTCCTTAGTACAAAAGCCTTCATTATATGCCAAAAAAGCCCTACGTGATCTCAAACCGGGTAAGCTTACATTAGTGGTAAGCTACATGAGGGGCAAGCAAATGGTACCTAGAGCCAGGCTTATGACATTCCTTTGAGAGTAATGAGCGAACCTCTCTTGACTCATTGCATTGAGTGCTATATTCTTGAGTGAGATGAGCTTCCAGAGAGTATAGGAGGAGGAGTTTGGGATCCACAGCGACCTATATGAAAGTGCGAACCTCCTTGATGAATAAAGTCAACTTTTGATGCTCAAGCGTCACATTAGAGCTATTTGTGCTTTAATATTCAAATCATAGGCTTGTTAATGATTCATGAGTATGTGGGTAATTGTTGGTCCCAATTGATGTGTGTTTGATTCAACTTAGGCCAGCTGTAATAGGTTTTTTCTAGTGGAGGTAGGAATTACCTTAATTGCTTGAGGATAAGCAAAAGCTTAAGTTTGGGGGAGTTGATAAGATGGGATTTTGACCACTTATTGGCACTCTTTTACTTACATTTTAGCTCAAAAATGCTTAAAGATATTCCCCAGAACTAAGGAAATGTGCTTTCTTACAGGAATATTGGGAAACGAGCCAAAAAAGATGAAAATCAACTCAAGAAGGAGCAAAATTGGACAAGGACCAAAACATAGCATAAAAGAGCAAAGTGCGGACTGCACAATACTGTGTGCGGCCGCAAACTATGAAAAGCCACTGTCAAAATTCCTTCATAAAGTGCGGACCCCACAATTATTGTGCGGCCGCAGAAGACAAGTTTCAGAGAGATGGTGTTTTGGGGCCTGAAGAAGTGCGGACCGCACTATTATTGTGTGTCCGCAGAATGCTAAAGTGCGGTCGCACTCATAAATGTGTGGTCTGCCGAAATTATCCAGGTCTAAGTCATATTCAAGAGTGCGGCCGCACACATAAATGCGCGGTCCGCACAATCAGAAGAAGTGCGGCCGCATCCCAGAATTATGCGGCCGTAGAAGGTCTCCATGTCAAGTCAACCTTAAAATACGGACCGCACACAGAATTTTGCGGCCGCACAACCTCCGCAGGGGCAATTTTGTCTGATAATTTTAGCTGGGTATAAATAGATCTTTTTGTCATTTTTAGGTTAGGTTTGAACTCCAAAAAATAGATAGCCATTTTTCTTTACTGTTTTGGGTAACTTTGTAATAGTTTATCATTTTAACATTAGATTTTCTTCCCTTAATCGTCTATTATGAGTTTTATCTTAGTTTATTCTTTACTTTCTTCATTTCCTATGAGTATTTAAACCCTTAGCTAGGGTTGTGACCCAACCCTAGTATGGGTATCTAATGGGTAATTAATTTAGGGCTTATTTATGATTGGGTATATGATATTTAGCCTAGTTCTTGCTTGAATTTAAGAATTGATGGTTGTAAATATTGATTCATGCCTAATTGACTTAATCTCTACTTGATAAAGAGAGACTAAATCAAGGAAAACTTGGCTAACAAGAAATTAGGGTGAACTCGAGAAATTGATAACCCCGATTAAAGGGTCGAATCTAGAGATAGTAAAACCCAACTTGAGCATCTATCACTTGTTTTGTGAGATACCCATTTGGACTTGAGAAAGACAAATTGGGCAAAATCACTCAAAATACCGAGAGGTATAGAGTGAGTAATCACGTGTGATTGCTATATTGTATCCCGACCAACCAAACATGCCCTAAAGCTCTCAATTCTGTAGGTAACCAACTAGGCGGAAGTTACAACCCTAGATCTTTTATAACCTGAAAAACAACAATACCAAAAACATTGTCCCTTAGCTTTATAATTACAAGCATTAGCATATAAATTAGAAGTAGAAAAGAAACAACAGAATATGTGGAAGTGCAATCTTGGGCACGTCATATACTTAGACGAGGCATATACATATAACAACATAAAGCTCTCTGTGTAATCGACCCCGACTCGCGTTGGCTATTTATAATTGCATCGACCGCCTCACAATCTCAATTAGTGGTGTGAGTTTGGGCGACATCAGGGATCTCGGCACGTGTCGATAAGGAACCGGCAATTAGTGAATCAGAAGATTTTTACCTTTTATAGAATTGCACCTAAAGTAGGACTCCCCTACTATATAAAGGGAGTCTCATAATTCATGAAGGACATTGTAACAAGCAATCAAAAGTAATACATTATTATTTTCTCTGTCTTTAGCTCTTGTTCTTTTTCATCTGTACCGGTCGTGGTGAGCCCGACTCGAGAATGGATAATTCACTAAGGCTGAAACTATCCAACTTGTGTGGTTTGAATTTATTTTATCTTTGTTTATTCAACAGTAACTTAATTTATCGCTTTGTATCAAGTTAATCTACGTATCCTTAAACCACTTACAAATTTAATTGTTATCCGATTTTGAGGGTAAACAGTTTGGCACCCACCGTGGGGCTAAGGATAATAGCGGCAATTTGATACAAATTCCCGTAACATACCCAATTTTACACTTATTCTTTGAATTGTCTTTGATTCCAGGTCAAAGTTAAAATGTCAAACCCCTAGTTTGCCCCTCTAAACATAGATGCTGAGTCCAGCCACCAATGCGAGAAAAATAATGTAGCACCCGGTAACGAGGTGCCCCTAGTCGATCTCGTCGGAGTTCCGGTCGCGGACCCTATTGACGCCAGTTCGCATGTGGCCATAAATAAAAATTTGCCTACCGATCTAGAGAATAGTGTACACAAGGAAGTGCAATCGATTGCCAAGAATACGCACAACGGTGAAAATGATGGGATCAATTTGCGAGTGATCTTTGAAATATTATAGGCTCAACATGCAGCGATAGCCCAGTTGCAGAACCAAAGTCGAGTGTCGAGCAAGGTTGAGCCCGAGCCATCCCGGGAAGTCACCCGTAGAAAGGAACCAATCACGGAGAGGCCAAATGAAAATGAATCAGGGACCAACCCCGAGATCATAAAAATGCTCGAGGAATTGACAAAACGGATAGAATCAGGGGAGAAGAAAATTGAAGCCAATGGCAAAAAGGTGGAAACCTACAATTCGAGGGCCAACCAAATCCCAGGAGGACCTCCGATATTAAAGGGCCTGGATTCCAAAAAGTTTGTTCATAAACCTTTTCCTCCGAGCGCAGTCTCGAAGCCGATCCCAAATACGTTCTGCAGGCCCGAGATTACTTAGTACAATGAAAACCGACCCAAATGAGCATGTGACTTCCTACACATGCGCCATCAAAAGGAATGACTTGGAGGATGATGAGATCGAGTTTGTCCTACTGAAAATGTTCGGGGGAACTCTGTCCAATGGAGCTATGATATGGTATCACAACCTACCTCATAATTATATTCACTCTACACTTGCATATTCCTTTGTAAAAGCACACACCGGGGATATCAAGGTTGAGACCAGGAAATTAGACCTTTTCAAAGTGAAACAGGGGGTAATGAGATGCTCAGGGAATTCATGTCCCGGTTTCAAATGGAACGGAAGGACTTGCCTCTAGTCACGGACCATTGGGACGTTCAAGCCTTCACCCAGGGACTCAATGCTTGAAGCTCGTTGGCTTCACAACAGTTGAAACAAAATCTGGTGGAGTACCCGGTTGTCACGTGGGCCGACATGCATAATCGGTATCAATCAAAAATCAGGGTCGAAGACGATCAACTCGGGGGCCCTTTCGGTTCCATTTACCCTGTCAGAGCAGTCGATAGAGTCAGGAGAGACGTTGATTGTGAACCGAGGTCGAGCATGGATCGGTATCAGCCATACAATGGAGACCAAAGAGGTAGCAGATCTGGGAGAAACCCCATGAAAAGTGAAAAAAGGAGTGATCGAGGTAAAATTAATCGGGGACTCATGAGAAAAAATGGTTTCGACAAGCCCATCGGGCATAAGGAGGCACAAAGGCTATCGGAGTACAACTTTAACGTCGTCGCCGCCGCCAACGTATCCGCCATTGGACGCATCAAATACACCAAATGGTCTCGATCTCTACATTCTAATCTAGCCCAAAGGGATCATAACCTAATGTGCAAATATCATGGAACTCACAACCACATAACAGAAGATTGCTGACAATTAAGAGAGAAAGTAGCCCGGCGATTCAACAACGGACACCTCCGAGAGTTCCTGAGCGATCGAGCCAAGAACCACTTCAGGAATAGAGATTCTAGTAAGCAAAATGCGCAGGAGGAAACTCAGCATGTCAATAACATGATTATCGGTGGGGTCGACGTTCCCCATGGGCCGATGTTGAAGCGCACCAAAGTATCCATTGCAAGGGAAAAACAAACTCGAGATTACGTGCTAGAGGGAACCCTATCCTTCAATGACAAAGGTACTGAGGGGATCGTGCAGCCCCACAATGATGCACTGGTAATATTATTACTTATAAATAAATCTCGAGTTAAGCGTGTGTTAATTGATACAGGTAGCTCGGCCAACATCATCAGATCGAGGGCCGTGGAACAGCTCGGCCTGCAAGATCAGATGCTTGCGGTCTGAGTCCTAAACGGGTTCAACATGGCATGTGAGACCACTAAAGGGGAGATAACATTACCGGTGAACACCACCGGGACCGTTCAGGAAACAAAGTTCTATGTGATCGAAGGGGACATGAGGTACAATGCTTTATTCGGAAGACCATGGATTCACAACATGAGGGAGGTACCCTCGACTCTTCACCAAGTGTTGAAGCTCCCGATGCCAGGAGGAATAAAAATTGTTTACGGAGAACAACTGATTGCGAAAGAGATGTTCACGGTCGACGAGGTGGTCCCGATATCCATACTTTCTACACCGAAGGAGCTGAGTATGGTCACCAAGGGAGGAACCAAATAGCAACTACTGACACTGACTCTGTCCCAACTGGAGAAGCAGGATATGGATGAGGACGACGACTACAGGGTTCCCAGGTCTTTCATAGCTCCTAGCGATTCCGATGCTACCAAATCAAAGGTCGAGGAACTGGAGCAAGTCGTATTGATCGAACACTTGCTCGATCGAAAGGTATACCTGGGCACGGGGTTGAATCTTGAGCTCAAAAAAAAACTTATTCAATTTCTTATAGCTAATGTAGATAGTTTCGCTTGGTCCCACCTTGGTATGACAGGGATCCCGTCAGAAATAAACACTCACAAGCTAAGCCTGGACCCTAAGTTCCACCCGGTCAGGCAGAAGAGGAGACCCCAGTCCTAGGTCAAACATGCTTACATCAAGGACGAGGTATCTAAACTCCTTAAAATAGGGTCCATTCGGGAGGTTAAATACCCGGACTGGTTAGCAAATGTAGTAGTAGCCCCCAAAAAAGGAACCAAATTAAGAATGTGTGTGGAATATAAACACTTGAATAAAGTGTGTCCCAAGGACTCTTTCCCTTTGCCTAACATCGATCGCATGATCGATGCAACGGCCAGCCACGAGATCCTCAATTTTCTCGACGCTTATTCTGAGCACAACATAATTCGGATGGACCCGGGTGATCAGGAAAAAACTCCCTTCATCACCAAGTACGACACCTACTGCTATAATGTGATGTCATTCGGACTAAAAAACATCGGCGCCACTTGCCAACGCCTAGTAAATCGGATGTTCGAAGAACAAATAGGAAAATCAATGGAGGTTTACATTTATGATATGTTGGTTAAGTCCTTGCGAGTAGAGGATCATTTGAATCATTTACATGAAACCTTCAGCATATTGAAGAAATACAATATGAAGTTGAACCAGGAGAAATGTGCATTCGGAGTCGGGTCTGGTAAATTCCTCAGATTTATGGTATCCAATCGGGGAATCGAGATCAACCCCAATAAGATCAAGGGCATCGAAGATATCACTGTTGTGGACAACGTGAAGGCCGTATAAAGGTTAACCAGATGCATAACCGCCTTGGGACGATTTATTTAGAGGTCCTCCGACAAGAGCCACCGGTTCTTCTCACTGTTGAAGAAAAAGAGTAACTTCTCATAGACCCCGGATTGCCAACGAGCCTTAGAGGAGATCAAGCGATATCTATCGAGCCCACCCCTGCTTCATACACTAAAAACATACTAACATCTATACATGTACTTGGTAGTAACAGAGATAGCGATAAGTAGAGTCCTAGTCCGGGAAGAGAAGGTACGCAATTTCCAATTTACTAGGTTAGCAGGACTTTAGGTGAAGCTGAAACTAGATACCCTAACCTACATATATTGGCGCTTGCTTTTCTAAGCGCCTCTAGAAAGTTAAAATCATGCTTTCAATGTCACCCCATATGAGTCGTAACCACTTAACCATTAAGTAATGTAATGCATAAACCCGAGCTCTCGGGATGGTTAGCCAAATGGGCCGTAGAGATCAGCAGGTACGATATCGAATATCGGACTCGAACTGCCATTAAATCTCAAAGTTTGGTAGACTTTGTAGCCTACTTTATGCCGGCCCTAATACCCAAGGTCGAAAGAGAGTTATTGTTAAACTCGGGGACTTCTTCGGGAATCTGGACCTTCTTTACAGACGATGTCTCGAACGCAAAGGGGTCCGAACTTGGAATTATATTGAATCCACCCGCAGGTAATGTAGTTAGACAATCTATTAGGACTACAAAATTAACTAACAATGAGGCCGAGTATGAGGCCATGATTGCAGGTCTCGAATCGGCTTCGATTTGGGGCAGAGGTGATTGAAGCTAATTGCGACTCCCTCATTGTGGTGAACCAAGTTAATGGGATGTTCGAAGTCAGAGAAGAACAAATGCAAAGATACCTGGATAAACTGCAGGTAACATTACATCGGTTCAAGGAGTGGACTCTACAACATGTGCCTCGGGATCAAAACAGTAAGGCCGATGCCCTTTATAACTTGGGATCGTCGGTCGATACGATTAGTTCAACTCGGGGGCGATCGTACAACTTATAAAATCGGTAGTGGAAGAAGGCCACGCCAAGATAAACTCAACAAGATTAACTTGGGACTCAAGAAACAAATATATAGAATATTTGAAGACCAAAAAACTTCCCTTAGACCCTAAGGAATCGAGGACTCTGAGTACAAAGGCGGTATGGTTCATCATGTCCGAAGACGGTACACTATTCCGAAGACCGTTCGATGGCCCACTCACAATATGTCTAGGACCAGGAGAAATCGAGTATGTAATGAGGGTAATCCACGAAGTCACCTATGAAAATCAGTCGGGCGCCGAATCATTAGTTTAGAAAATAATCAGAGCTGGCTACTATTGGATGGACATGGAAAAATGCGAAGGAGTTTGTATGAAAATGCGATGGATATCAAAGGCATGCTCCGATGATTCATCACCCCGGGAAGCTGATACATTCGGTCTTGTCACCCTAGTCGTTCATGAAATGGGGGATGGACATCGACGGGCCCCTTCCATGGGCACCCGGTAAGGCTCAATTTATATTGTTTATGACTGACTATTTTTCTAAATGGGTGGAAGCCCAGGCGTTTGCAAAAGTCAGAGAGAAGGAAGTCATTGATTTCATCTGGGACCACATAATATGTCGGTTCAGAATGCCGGCCGAGATTGTGTGTGACAATGGGAAGCAGTTCATTGGCAGAAAAGTAAGCAAGTTTCTCGAAGATCATAAGATCAAAAAAGTCCTGTCAACACCCTATCACCATAGTGGGAATGGGCAAGAAGATTCCATGAACAAAACCATACTCCAAAACCTCAGAAAGAGATTGACCGACGCCAAAGGAAAATGGAAAGAAATCTTGCCTGAAGTCTTATAGGCATATAGTACGATCTCGAAGTCTAGTACCGGGGCCATCCTGTTATCATTGGTTTACGGCGCTGAAGATCTAATACCAGTCAGAGAACCGAGTCTCAGGTTCTGATATACAACCAAAGAATCAAAAAAAGAGACCATGAATACGAGCCTGGAAATGTTAGATGAAAGGGGTGAAGTTGCCCTCATCTGGCTGGCCGCCCAAAAATAACGGATCGATATGTATTAAAATCTAAGAGCCACCCTAGGACACTTCAATGTCGGGGACTTAAGGTCACATTAAACATCCTGAACACGAATGAAGGGAAGTTGGGGCCGAATTGGGTAGGTCCGTATTAAATTATCGAGATCACCGGAAAAGGGTCGTACAATCTCGGAGCAATGAACTGTGACTGACTACAGAAAAACTGGAACATAAATCACTTGAAACGATATTACTAATAATTTATGACCCCGTTTACTTCTTTTATTTATTTACATTTTGGACTAACACTTGCAGGTGACCGTCAAAAAATGATATAATTTGTTAGGCCTGAAAGCACGTGCTGCACTCTTTTTCCCTTGAAGCGGTTTTGTCCCAAATGTGTTTTCCGGGAAGGTTTTTAATGAAGCAACAATGGATCGTGCTAACTTGGAATCGAAGACCAGTTGTGAACCAATCTTAAGGATCACATCAATAGTATTTGAGGCTTCTCTATGATCAGCCTCGAACACTGGGAGGCATCACCCTCAGATAATAATTTTGGCAAGGAAAGAAACCTTATGCTTGAATAATCTAGGCTCGATCGATAGGATTTATTGTAAGGGACAAACGGTCAAATGAACCATGCCCACATAGACCGCCCGAGCCCTGACACAAAGCTAGAACACATGTGTAACTTTGTATATTATACACAAAAATGAAAGGAAGTTTCTACCTTGCGGATAAATATTTTATCCCTTGAAAATTTTTCTTTCTTACATTTGATCCCCTAAAGACATCGAGCCCAAGGTAAACCTCACTCGGGGACTACTACCCAAGGCAGGTTCGGACGACTCAGGATAACGAAGCTCGGGGGCACAAAGCTTATTAGGTAGTGCCCGAACCTTTAAGGCTACGGCCATCCTCATTCGGGGACGGTTGTCTCGGTTAAGACCAGACGACTTGGGGTAACAAGCCCACTGGGAAACACCCAAAATATAAAGGCTACATCCTCCCTAGAACGGCTCGGAGACGTCCGAGACCCGTAACCAAAACATAAAGCCTTCAGAATTTTTAAATCGGTTCAAAAGGCTACCCTCGGCAAATTGTAATCTAAAATATTCTTAGTACTTTGGGAAATGCTTCCGGCCATACCAAGCCCCTCACGAGTCTTAAGCAAAATAATATCGAGATCAAGGCTTGATCGAACCTCCGAACAAGACCTAATTATTACGTGCTAAGGCATTCGATATCTTTACTATCATAAAGAAAAGAGCGAAAGGAAACAAGCTTAAAAACTGTCGAAGGAAAAAAGAGCCTTATATATAAATATATATATATATATATATATATATTTACAAAATCCAAACGGCCTCGACAAAAAAGTACAAAGGTACAAAAAAAAAAGGGAAAATCTACAAGGCACTTAAACGGCTTGGTCTCTACCAGAGCCCGCCTCATCACCGGGACCATCAGAGTCTTCTCCACCCCCAGATCCGCCAGATCCTCGGAGTCTTTTTCGTCCTTGGGATATGCCAACTTGTTGGCCTCGGCCTTGAACCCCTTAGCACTTTCGACCTTGGCCGACAAATCAAAACTGCGAGCATGAACTTCCTCGAAGGCCTACCTTTGAGACTGCCACTTCACGTATTCCAAAATATCTTTCAGAAGGTCCTGGTCTACCTCGGCATTGTCTTTATACTAGGCCGACATTTCATCGGCATCGTCTTTGGTTACTTCAACCACCGACTTAGCCACTTTAATCTCCTTGGCAAGGGCATCTCTATCGACAACATCCGAGCTTAGTAGAGACGGGAGCTCCTCAATTTTTTGGGATCGTGCCTCAGCCTTCTCCCTTGTCGCTCGAAGTTAGGCCTCCGTCGAGGTCAACTGCACTCGGGCAATCTCTTTTTCTAAGGCCAGGAGGTCCATCCTGCCTCTCCACTCTTCGGCCTCGACCTTGATTGCATTCATCTTGGCTCTGGGTTGGTCGATCTGATCAATCTTCTATTGGACCTCCGGGTTCCGACCATTAGTCACCGTGTCTAGCTCATCGTCACTAATTTCAAAGATTTTTACCTGTTCAACCAGGTAGGCATGTTCTTTACGAGCTGCTTCCAACTCAGCTCGAAGTCTCTTAGCCTCTCTTTCACATTGCTCGTTGAGAAGTTTGTACGTATCTCTCTTCTCAGCAAGCTCTTTAACTTTGGCTTCGAGTTGGTTCAGCTCATCCCGATACCGGAGGAAGGTTTCGTGGTGAAGCACCGAGGCCTGCAAATACGAAGAAAAATGTTAGGATTATCAATGAATTAGTTCAAATATCATAGGAGAAATTGAAATCATCAGGAGTTATCTAGATTTACCCGGTTCAGCGCATGTTGTACTTCGTTGAACAGGCAAGGCGTGTCTACCTCGTTCATTTTGGCCTGGTCTTCTTCGGTCATCAGGCACCAGAGGTAACTGGCCACCCCTACGGGGGCGAAAAAAACCTAGGAATCCTCCAGAATGTTGATGATTATGGACCGCTTCCGATCAGGATCCACACTCGGGGTAGGGAACCAGTTGATCGGTTTCGGGCTCGAGTAAGGCCCACCTTCCCCGGAGGATAGACATTTCCTCAGTACCTCTAAGTTACCTAATCTGCTGACATCCTCCGTGGTAGTGGAATCCACACCATCAAAAAGTCAGCAGAGGGGGTCGTCCGCTCCGTGGGCCCCCTTGTTGGAGCGCTCTTTCATAGTTTGGGTCTCGTTGTAAATGGACTCAGTAAACGAGGGTGACTCGGTAATGTCTAACATGTCGAGTGCCTACTTCGAGGCACTACCTGCATCCTGGGAAGCCTCAACCCCGGTCTCCTTATCGACCTCCCTAGCTTGAGGCAGATCGGCCTCACGGATCTCTGGTTAAGAGGCCCCCTACTCTTTGAGCTACTACGACTCGCGGGCTACCATAATAAAAGGTGATTCTCCCTCGGACTCATCCCTCAACTGATAGAGCAAATTCGAAGTTGGTGCTCGGGAGCTAGTGTTTTCTTTTGACTTGTGCACCAGCCTTCTACTTGTTTTCTTTTTCTCTGAGATTGGGGAACACGGAGCCCTCTTCCTTTTTCTCTCTTCGGCCTATCTCGTAGCAGGGGACTCGGCAGGTAAGTCCTCGCCACCAACTGGAGGCCTAAGCTCGACATCCTTAGATAAACCTGTAAAAAGAAGTAAAGGGAGTAAGGGCTTAATGTTAAAAGGAGAATCCTAATACAACCAACTCGGGAAAGAGTTTTCACCATGGGAACGGGCCTCCCAACGCCCCTTCGAGAGTTTGTGCCACGAGCGCTCGGAGTAGGGCATCTGTGAAACGATACCCTTGACCCACTCTTTGTGTCGAGGGACAATATTTGGGACCTGAGCAACTACTGCACCACCACAAAGCACCGATAAGGAAAAGAGAAGTAAGTATAAAATCAACATTCGAAAGTAAGTTCTACTTACGTGACGTATTCCACTTCTCGAGGAAATGCCTGCACTCAACCGGGATCAAATCTGAAGTCCTCGCTCGAATAAAATAGCCTTACCAGCCTCGATCTTGGTCCTCATCAATACTTGAGAATGAGGCTTTACTAACCCGGCGCACAAGCTTTATCAGTCCCCTCGGAAGATTTGGGGACTGTATAAATGGAGTAGATGATCAATGGTGAACGAGCACCCATAGGTTTTGTTCACAAAAAATCAGAGGAGGATCACGATCCTCCAAAGTGATGGATGAATCTGGCCTAGGCACACGTTGTACCTCTTGTAGAAATACAAAATGACCGGGTCAATCGGACCCAATGTAAAAGGATAAGTGTAAACACTTAGATATCCCTTGACATAGGTGGTAATGGCCTCTTAGGATTCGGGGACCACAACACCTTTATCGGCCCAGTTACAGTCTTTTCAGACCGTATGGAGGACCTCTTCAGTAATCAAGTAGGTGTATCTCGAGACCTCCTCACACGACCCTTTATGAAAGAATAATTTTCAATCTTGAAATCGACGTCGACCGATCATCCCCTGGGGATGAACATTTTCAAAGGGGGTTCGGGTACTGATTCATCGACGGCCATGCGCGGAGCGGTCTCCTCTGCCTCCTCAGCCTCAGTAGTCGGCCACAAAGTAGAAGGAGCTTCTTTATGGGGAACGATTTTGGAAGTCTTTGCCATTCTTTTAGAAAATGAAGATGGCAGAAAATCTGAGAAAGATGAAGAAAGAAATGAAGTTAAAGGGTTAGACTTGTTGGCTTGAGAAGAAGATGGGTAAGCATTCTTGCAAAGGACCTCGAATAACCGGGTAAAAGTGCTAAAGAGTATGAAATCCTTAAGGTATGATGGTAGAAGGTTTGATGTAAAGTAAAAATATACAAAGGAGAGGGTATTTATAGTAGTTCAATGGTGTTTCACGTCCAGGGACAGCCGACCGGCGGCTGACATGCATTTAATGTCATTATGATGAGACGTTTCAAATGTTTTGTCATTTCAGTCACGATGTGTCGAAGTAAGAATCGGAAGCTCGTGTCGTTTCTCGTCATTTACTCTCCAAAAAATGAGGGGACTATCTGAATGTGGGTGAAATCGAGATCATGGTACATCCTGGCCTCTGACAAAATAAGCCAGGCTCGAGACATGGCAGCAAGGGACCGAAATCGAGCCAAAGTCCCACTGGGCCAAAACCCGGGAGCATGACGCCTGCCCTCGAGAATATCGAGGCCATGGTCCCGGAATCGATCCTAGCCTCGAACGACTTCGAAGAACATTGTCAGACAATCCAGCATAGCCAACAGAAAGCCGAAATATTCATTATTGGCCGAATATCACGGCGGGGATCTCGGCACGTATCGATAAGGAACTGACAATCAGTGAATCAGAAAATTATTTATTTTTTATAGAGTTGTACCTAAAGTAGGACTCCCCTACTATAAAAAAGGGGTCCAATAATTCATGAAGGACATTGTAACAAGCACTAAAAAGCAATACATTATTATTTTCTCTGTCTTTAGCTCTTGCTCTTTTTCATTTGTACCGGTCGTGGTGAGTCCGGCTCAAGAGTGGCTATTTCACTAAGGCTGAAACTATCCAACTCGTGTGGTTTGAATTTATTTTATATTTGTTTATTTAATAGTAACTTAATTTATCGTTGTGTATCAAGTTAATTCGCATATCCTTAAAACCACTTATAAATTTAATTGTTATCTGATTTTAAGGGTAAACACTTTCAGTAATAAAATGCACTGAGGCAACAATATATTATACATCAGAGAGGAGAATTCTAACCTGCTTCTGTGACCTCTTGTGCGCGATGTTCACGATCTTATCCTTTATCAGTATTGAGCTATCAACCACAAAGATTACATCTTCTTCTCCCCCCCCCCCTATTTGAGCCCGTGACTTTTTAATCATATTCTATAGTCATTAGTCATGATTCTTAAGGGAAACGAGCTAATTTTGTCCACGAAATATTCCAACTCCATTCAATTTTTGACTCAAAAATATCTTGCTCTCCCGCTCGAATACAAAAAGGACAAATTTGCCCCAAACTATTTCAAATGGAACAATTTTGTTCTTGGTTCCAGACACTCGGACCCATATCTCTTCCACCATACCGCTTGGTTCCAGCTGAGTTGAAGGAGAAGTTGAAAGTTTTTCTTGGAAAATGGTTCATTAGATCGAGTATTTCTCCTTAGGATGCACCGGTGTTGTTTATGAAGAAGAAAGATGGTGTCGTGCCCCGTTTTCTCGCAAAAGTAGGCTCTGACATGTGACAACTGTAATAAATGGGTATTAAAAGAGAAGAGTCATCACCTAATGACTTTTTAAGGTGCGTTACGACACCTATTTGCAAATAATTCTATTTGACTAGTCAATGTCACCAAAGATCGGGTAAGGGCTTAGATTACCTCAAAGAGAAGGTGTTAGGCACTCTTCGAGGTTCACAACTGTGGTTCCCGGCCGAATTTTATACTATGTGGATTATATAATTAAACCAGGCAATCATATAAATAAAGAAGGATATGAAAGTTGAAAGTTACAGTATAACATAAGCCAGCGTAAGGAAAAATAAACTATATGAATAATTGGTACATGTTTTAAAGATCACAAAGGATTACAACTGCGTCGGTCTATACTTAATGACTAAATCCTTTAGCAATCATATAAGGGAAAGGGGGGTCCTAAGTTTTTTAGCCTAAATGATCACCCTGTGCAACATAAATATTACTTCGCAACTTTCTTTAGGTAGGAGTTGCTCATATTATTCAGCGGGCACAGACTATCATCTCCTTCTACCCGATTACTATGTTGAAGTTGTTTACCTAAAAGCGTTCTAATTCAATTCTAAGTTGTGCCCTATGTGTGCACTACCCGCCCTATGCCTAGGGTCCAGGAGGCTTTGGACCTACTATTTGGTAGTTCCAGACACAATTCAGTTGCTCAAAATGATAAAACTAGGCAACAATCAAAAACAGATAGGACTGCATATAATTACAATAAAAGGGCTCAGGAAACCTCCACACATAAGCATGGAAAAACACGTAAATAGATTTCTGGTTAGGCAGTATATAACATTAAGACGTGTTGGAACTGTTAAGTCCTATAGGCATGATTTCTACGTGATTCTGGTTCCATTGTTATGTAGGCAGTAATATAGTTTCTGGACTAACATGTAGGCAAATTAGAATGTTGCAAGTCCTATAGACATGATATCTAATCGTTTGTGTAAGTAGGCAGTGAAGTCGTCGATAAACATCCTATGGGCAGGTTTTACAACGATTGACATTGGGCTTGATTTTATAATACTTTACTCCTATAGACATGTCATCTAGGTGAGGCAGTGTAATGAAAACAACAAAAATAATCGATTAGAATCCTATAGTCATGATTTCTAGATGGGCAGTACACTTAAAAGTAATATAAGTAATTGATCAATTGATTATTTGAAGTCCTATAGGTATGGTATCTAGGTCAACAAAGCATACGTTATACTTCCTATAGGCACGTTATCTAAATGTACAATAGTAACATAGAAATGAGCATGGTAGATACTAACATGATTGAACAGTGTGGAAGCGAGGTGTGCATAATTCCTTATAGGCATGGTTTCTATTATTGTGCCACATATCAAACAATAAACAAGGCATGTCGAATGAAACAGCCAAACATAAAACATAGACCCAATAGGCAGGTTTTCTACCCTTTCATGCAAATATTAGAATATACTCGTATCCCCAATTTCACTAGTACCCTAATTGTTTGTTTACAAATTATTACAGGCCCAAGAATAAAATAATACAGACTTGAAAATGACAAAACATGGGCTGAAACGAATACAAGCCCACTAAAGCAATTACAGGCCCAACACAAAAGTAAATCAGGGATATCCCAGGCCTTCAATAGTCTTACTCTTCGGACAAATAGCAGGCCAAAACCACAGGCTCACAACACAATCAGAGTGCACTTGAATCCAGTGCCCCAGGTCCAACAACACACATGGCCCATTTCCAGGCCCAATGAATAACTTATTTACCCAAACGAATGCTAAATTTAGCTATGCAAGTGACATAATACTCATAAAACAACTTAAGCACTTAGTTCTTATAGTTGTAACCATTAACAGTTCTAGCCAAGACATATAAATAGGATCATACTAAATAAAAAGGCACGAGAGACACATATGAGGCGAGCTTATATTTGTAATTCCAGAAACAGAGTTTGATAGTGACAAGGTTGAGCTTCATAGGACAACAAACTATTTCAAAGAGTTTCAAAGTAAAGCATGATCCAGAAACAATCTAAATACCTTTAGCTAATAGTCTAACAAGAAGCAGGTAGAGTACAGTCATTATATGAAAGTTTTAACATGAGAACCTAATGAAAATGTGGTTGCAAACATCATAACAACATGCTAGTGGGCACAATTTGGCAAACCTATCACTTAACTTATCATGATGGACATTAACTATAGCACAAAGATTCTAAATAACAAAGAAGCTTAAGGCATGCTTGTCTAGAAGTTCAAACAGTATTGGCATACATAATACACATACATGAACAAGTAAAGGAGTAATAATTAAGGCTATAAGGGTCACGAATGCTAACCAGATACGAATAAAAACGAGCAATAGAGTTAGTAACTCAAAATCTCAGTAGTGATGGCAAAAGAAAGACAATAGTGAGAACCCCCAAATCCTAGTGCGTCAGAGTTCACAGGAGCTTTAGTGATCCTCGAGCAGTGCTCGCACTAGGAAGATTAATAGAGAAGATTCTGGTGGCCTTGGATTTCATCTGACCACAATCAAGAGAGAGCAAAAATAATATAGAAGATGAAAGTAAGATATTAACAATAGTTCTTAGTCCTTCGAGTCTGTTCCAAGGGAATCAGGGGAGGGATTTATATAGTGGTAAAATCAGGCGGATAAACAAGGAAATAAATCAAGTAAACATGAACAAAAGGAGTAAAATTTCACATGCAAATCAGTAGAGTAACTAGAAAGGAAAGAAATCAAACTCCAAACCCTAGTTGGGGTTTAAAACTCAAAATAGGCCAACTGGTATGAAGAATCAAACTATTCTTCATATATATGGACGAGATTTGGTCCAAATCTCCAAGATTGAGTTGAACGGGCCCGGTTCTGAGAGATAGTACTTGCCAAGTTTAGGCAAGTACTAAGTAACACCATTATCGCATAGATACTAATGCGGTAACACAAATAAGGAAGGTGAATCAAGAAGAGATTCCATTGTTAGGTTGGAATTAGAGAGAAATCAGGAGGCGACTACTAGGGTTTCTCAGAGACAGGCGGAATAGAGAGGATTTAGAGGTGGATGAAGTGAGGAAATGGGATTATGGTTTGGGTGAGGGGATATAAGGAAAGGTGGGGATTTATTGTGGGTCGTTGATCATTTGAGATCAACGGCCGAGATTAGAGGGTGCTAGGGTCGGGAGAAAGCGGGTCGATGATGGGCAGACCTATTGGGTCATTTGGTTTTGGGCTTCAGGGCGGTCAATTGGGATGTGCCTGTCCATTTGGACCTCAATTGGTTTGAGAAATAAGGCATAATTGGACCAGATTTTAAAGTAGGGAATTAAGGGGAAATAATTTAATAAAATAGTTAAATAAAATATAAAAATGCTTTTTAATCAATTAAATACTTTAAAATAATAGTTTAAGATTATTAAAAAATGTAAAAAAAAATTGACCTTAAATAAAATGACAGATGCAATTTATTGTAAAATAAAGGCTATTATTACAAAATTATGTAAATGGCTCAAAAATACAAATATAATTATATGAAATGAAGTAAAATGTTTTAAAACGTGTATGTAGATGTAAATAATAAATTTGGATGATTAAGTCATCACAAAATAATTTGAAAGGGTAATTAGTAAATAATCGAGTAGTTTAAATGCAAAGAAATCAATTTTAAAGCTCTAAAAATTATGAAAAATTATAGAAAATACTTGCATAAATCTTGTAAATTAAGTAATGATGCAAAATGACATTTTGAAAGTATATATACTTATTTAAAATATGAGAGCAAAATTGGGTATCAACAGATGATACTATGAGGATTTGTCAACGGGTCAAATTTGATTAAGGTGTATACTTATTTTATTAGGAAATAGAAAAATAAAATGTTTGTTTTTCTTAAATAATGATTTTGGAAAATTGATAGTAGTGTTTTTGCAACCTAAAATTAATAAAAAAGAATGACATTTCTCCATAAAGTAAACTTAATTTGGGTGCTACGAAATGCTCTCCTCATTTTAAGAAAGAATATCAAATTATCTACTTAATTTTCTTTTAATATTTGTTTTAAGTGTTGTAACGACGTGGTCAGTCGTTTTGCGTATTTTAGCCTCATTTTCCCTATTTGATGCTTTACATATGTGTAATTATGGTTACACGACTTACCAACTGACCTCTCCAATGAACATTCACCGATGATATATTCTTCGACCTCAACTTTCAAACCTGCCTATCCAAAATGACCATCGACTCCACATCATAAGTCAAATCCACATTCAATTGTACCGTGCTGAAGTCCAAAACAAGTGAAGGATCACCATAATACTTTCGGAGCATGAAAACATGAAACACTGGGTGAACTCCCAATAGACTTGGAGGTACGACAAGTACCAATATAAATAGGGCTCAACTTTCCCTTCTTCCCAAACCTTATCACACCCTTCATGGGCGAAACTCAGAGTAGAACCTTCTCACCCACTATATATGCAACATCACGAGCCTTCCTGTCAGCATAACTCTTCTTCCTAGACTACGATGTATGAAGTTGCTCTTGAATCAATTTCACCTTCTCCAAAGCATCATGGACCAAATCAATGCCCAACAACCCAGCATCCCCAGGATCAAACCAACTAACCGGAGAACGACATTGCCTCCCATATAAGGCCTCATAAGGAGCCATTTGGATACTCGACTGATAGTTGTTGTTGTAGGCAAACTCTGTAAGCAGTAGAAACTAATCCCATGATCCTCAAATATCAATGACACATGCTCGTAACATGTCCTCCAGTATCTGAATAGTGCGCTCAGACTGCCCGTTTGTCTAGGGATGAAATGCCGTGCTCAGCTCGACCTGTATGTCCAACTCACGTTACACTGCTCTCCAAAAATACGATGTCAATTGCGTTCCTCGATCCGAGATAATAGACACGGGCACACTATGAAGGCGAACAATCTCTCGAATATAATTCCGAGCCAGTTGCTCTGAAGAGTAGGTAGTCATGACTAGAATTAAGTATGTAGACATGGTCAGTCCGTCCACAATGACCCATACCACATCGAATCTCCTCAAGGTACGTGGTAGCCCAACTACAAAATCTATAGTGATACGCTCTCATTTTCACTCCGGACTATCAAGCATTTGAAGGAAACTAACCGGCCTCTGATGCTCGTACTTCACCAGCTGACAGTTCAAACACCGAACAACATACTCAACAATATCTTTATTCATCCTCCACCACTAATAGTTCTGCCTCAAATCATGGTACATCTTCATGGCCCCGGATGAATGGAATAGCTCGAACTATGGTGCTCCTCAAGAATCAACTCCCGCAATCCATCCACATTTGGAACACAAATCCGACCATGTAGCCTCAATAACCCATCATCACCAATAATAACCTCCTTGGCATCACCATGTTGCACCGTGTCCCTTAGGACAAGCAAGTGGGATCATCATACTAGCGTGCCTTGATGCGCTCAAACTAGGACGACCGTGATATGTCACAAGCAAAAACTCTGCTAGGCTCCAAAATATCCAACCTCATGAACCGATTGGTGAAAACCTGAACATCCAAAGCTAACAGTCTCTCCCCAACTGGAATACAAGAAAGACTCCCCATGCTCTCAGCCTTCCTACAGAAAGCATTGGTCACCACATTGGCCTTCCCCAGATGATAAAAAATGGTGATATCATAGTCATTTAGTAGTTTTAACCACCTCCGTTGCCTCAAGTTCATATCTTTTTGCTTGAATAAGTATTGGAGACTCATGTGATCTAAAAACACCTCACAAGACAAGCCGTAAAGATAATGCCTCCAAATCATGAGCGCGTGAACAATGGCTTCCAACTCCAAATCGTACATTGGGCAGTTCTTCTCATGGGGCTTCAACTTACGCGAAGCATAAACAATTACTCTACCCCTCCTACATCAACATACACCCAATGCCAATCTGTGAAGCATCACAATAGACCGTATAAGAACCTGATCCCGAAGGTAAAACTAGAACTGGTTGTATTCAAAGCAGTCTTGAGCTTATGAAAGCTCTCCTCACACTCATCAGACCTCCTGAATGGGGCACCATTTTGCATCAATCTAGTCAATGGGGTTGCTATAGATGAAAACCCCTCCATAAAACGGGGATAATACCCAGCCAACCCAAGAAAAATCAGGATCTCAGTAGCAGAAGATGGTCTTGTTCAACTCTAAACTGTCTCAATCTTCTTCAGATCCGCCTTAATCCTCTCATTGGACACCACGTGGACCAAGAATGCCACCGAGTCTAACCAAAATCCGCACTCGAAGAATTTAGCATATATCTTCTTCTCCCTCAAAGTCTGGAGCACGATTCTCAAATGCTGCTCATGATCCTCCCAGCTGCGAGAATACACCAATATATCATCAATAAAAACTGTGACGAAGAAATCAAGATAGGGCTGAAATACGTTGTTCATCAAGTGCATAAAATCTGCTAGGCGTTGGTTAGCCCAAAAGACATCACCAGAAACTCATAGTAGCCATAGCGAGTCTTGAAAGCCGTCTTCAAAATATCTAAATCCCGAATCTTCAACTGATGGTACCCTGATCTCAACTCATTCTTCGAGAATACCCTGGCACCCTGAAACTGATCAAACAAATCATCAATACGCAGTAGTGAGTACTTTTTTCTTGATAGTAACCTTGTTCAGTTGCATATAGTCAATGCACATCCTCATAAGATCTTCTTTCTTATTCACAAGTAGTACCGATGTACCCCAAGGTGACACACTAGGCCTGATGAAACCCTTATAAAGCAACTCTTGTAATTGTTCCTTCAACTCTACTAAGTGCCATGCGATATAGTGGAATAGAGTTGGGCTGAGTACCTGGCACCAAATCAATATCCCTACCGGGTAACATGCCCGACAGGTATGCAAGGAACACATCTAGGCTCAGATTCAAATGCTAAGTGTGATATCTTGTTGAATAACATGTGTGAATCCTTTAATAGCATGATACCTGAGGCCCGATACAAGCCCATTATAACATTGTTAGAGAAATTAAGATACTTATTGATGGCTCGGATACAAGCTAACAAGGATAAAGGAGAAAAATAGAATTCGGGTGATGTTTTCCCTAGGATCAAGAATATTTTACACAAAAATGAGTCTGCAGCAGTTGCGTTTATTCCTCAAAAGTCAAATAAGTGGAATTATGAAATCCTTGGAGAGAGCATGGATGATGGTTGGGTAATGGACCTACATAACAGAACATGTAGTTGTAGGAAGTGGACTATAACCGGATATCCTTGCAAGCATGCCATTTCGGCAACTACATCGATGACTGCTACATGGTGGAAACATATAGGAGAATTTATGAATATGCTATTCTTCCAATTAATGGATCACAATTGTGGCCTAAATCTAGTAAGATTCCTCTTTTGCCTCCAAAGAATGTGAAACAAAAAAGAGGAAGAAAGCAAAAATTGAGGAGAAAGGAATTTGGGGAAGCTGGAGCGAGCAGAACAAGGATGAAAAGGAAGCAAACAACTATTTAATCTAGCATTTATCATAAGCCCGGTCACAACAAGAGAACTTGCAAGTTTAGCTATGTGGAGAGAGAAACTGACCTAAATGAACCAGTCTTTTGGCAATCAACTACATCATCACATCCTGAAAAATTGCCGGTATAATATTTTAAATCGCCTTTCTATTTACAAGTTAAAAGTTAAATCATGTTTTCTCTATTTTGTAGGTTAGAAGAGGAGAAGTAAATGAGGTAAAAGTTGGATGCTCTTCGAATTATTTTGCTGCTATTTTTGGATGATGTTTAACTAATAGTTGCTGCTATTTTTCTTTTTTGGAAGCCGAATTACTCAAATAAGTTCCATTTACATACTACACATTAAACATATTTCTGTATTTTGTAGGTTAGAACAAGAGAAGTAGAACAGGGTAGTTCTCACTACTATTGAAGACATTCTACTGTTGGAATTCTTAGCTGCTGTGTCGTGGACATTGTTCTAGTCATATTTGCTGCTGTTTAGGAATCGTTGAAGACTTTGGAACATGGATGTTGTTTAGTCATACTTTTTGTTGTTTCTAGTCACAATAGAAGTGATTTTTTTTTATAACCGTGGTGTCCGGGCTAACTTGCGTGCATCTCGACTAATTCCACGGGATACATGTCACCTCCCACCAATAACATGTACCAGGTAACTCTATCCATCAAGACTTGAATAGATGACAAGAAATTACCTAATATTTGTCTCCACTGGAAGTTGAACCCGAGACCCCATGCTCTAACCCACTTCATTGACGCCACACCCTTGGGTTGGGTGCAAGAAAGTGATTCTTGTTAAATGTTTTTACAACATCATATACAATATGTTGTTCATATTTTGAGCAAATTGCTATAACTATGTTTTAATACTTTAATGCATCATATAATTTTAGAACTGATTACAAATTGCAGAATTTTTTAGATTTGCAGAAATTTAGTTGTGCAGAAATTTTTATACAGCAGAAATTTTTGTATTGCAGAATTTTTCAAGTTGCAGTCCATAGTTAGGTTCGCAATGGAGCAGAATTCCTCCAGTATGATAGGAAATTTAGGGGAAAAGGGGTCGACGGTTGAAGAGAAAGAGGGAGAGTTCGTTATTTTTAACTGGGTTTTGATGGGGTAAAGCTCCGTTATTTTTAACCCAAACAGAGGGTCATATCCGTTAGTTTTTGTCTACTTATACCAAGACAATGGATATTTTATATTCAATGGTACAGATAAGGGATAAAATCCTATAGGCATAGTTATGGGATTTTCTAAGTCTTTTCCTCTACGCTACTAGATAGATTATCAAAGATCGAGCAAAACCAAGTAAAAGTTGTAGCTACGGTCCTAACCCTCCAGAATAGTTGTCAATGTCATCCTTTACATTCTCTCCCACTCACTCACTATGCGCTCCTCCAACTCTGCCATTCAAATCCTACAATTCCACTAATTCCTCAATATTTGCAATTTTCAGCTTCAAATGCCAAAAACATGTAATCTCAAGAAATGGGAAGTCGGGTTCCGTCCGCAAAGGAAATGGATTCCCAGCAATGAAATTGAAATCTTCTGACCAAGAAATGGAAACCCAAGATTCCTCAGAAACTTCTGAGATTAATGTTGGCCTTAGCAGCAGCAGCAGCCCTTCTACCAGCTTATTGTCTTTTCTTTGCCCCTTGCTTAAACTCTTTTCAGTGAGTTTGTTCTTTTCCTATATTGCTTTGGTGTTGTTTTCTTCTTTCACTCTCTTTTTCTCCTCATTTCAATATTCGAAAATTTGGGATTTCTCATTTATAATCAATTTAACATTTATAAACCAACTGCTTACCAGGGGATGCGTCTAGTCTAAGGTCATGCCTAGTAGTTTGTTAATTGTGCTGCTGATTCTATTTTTTGAATGTTATTTTTTTTCTTTTCTGCTTTCTTCATGCAAAAATTATTTGACATTCTTATGTTTACTAATATTATTGTTCATCGTGCAGGGAGGAGACCCGTCAAGCAAAAGAAACTATTTATTGGAGGTACCATCACGTTATAAGTTCTTCGAGTTGTTTTTTCATTTCAAGTGGTAGAGTTCTGCACCTGTTATTTGTGCACACTTTTGTCTTCTATTGCTCTTATTGTCAATTGGTCATGCATTATCAGTATTGGTATAGAAGTTGTTCGAACAGGCACACATAATTACTTTGAGGTTGATAGACAAATGGAATGGAAAAAGAAAAACAATGGAGCTAATCTTGGATTAACGATCTAGTCGTGTGTTTATCTGCCAAAAGAAAAATGAATCTTAACATTATTATTCACAAACGGTTAGGAATCTTTTTATAGGATATATAGCTTGATTTGTAACGAAGCTGCAAGTTTGGATCCGTAAAGTTATCTTGTCCTTAGCTGGTTACTTCCCAGGGTTACCTGTTAAAATCCAGTGCTTCTCTTGTAAATAAATATCCTGTTCAAGATTTGCTTGTACTTTTCTTCTTATTTCCTTCCTGCTGTTACATAAATTTGAGCTACATTAAGAGTATGGTGATTTTATATTTTTCCGATAACATTTGTGCTAGATCTTTAGATAATTATGTATGAGAGAGGTTGAATTTATCAAAAGTTAGGCATTAATGCCACTTAATACATAATACGATTTAAAGAAACATAAACATGAGATTGCTGTATGAATCTTGTGAAGGGAAACGAGAAAGAAGGATGAGAAATAAGTACAAAAACATCATGAGATACAGTAGTGAAAAATCAGAGACTCAAGAAGGAGGACTCAAACTTTTCACCAGTTATTGACTTCCCATGCCAAATGATCCTAGATTTTGCAGAAATTAGCGACTTTTAAGTTTGTAAATCAATTCATTCATTTTGTGGTTAACTTGATCATGCTAACTTTGAAATTTACATGGATTTCGACTATTTCGATATATGATGTATTAGAGATTAATTAGCAACAGAAGTGAAAATTAATACTTCACTAAACCCCCTTAGATCAGCAAACAATTAGGTTACTTGTAATAGACGTCAATCTCAAAGTTACTATTTTCTTAGAGCAGCATAGACTTTGCTGATGTATGTGCACAACCCTTGAAAACTTGGATTTCCTTATTCTGGAAAAGAAGAATAAGAAAAAGGAAGTAATGGTCTGATTTTTTAACTGTCTTTCTGAGATAACATGGTTTTGGGTAGATAGGATTTTTGAACTTTGTAGAATTATATGTGATAGCTACAATCTCATCTAACACATTTATTTTTCTGAACATAATTATGGGGATGTATGCAAAATAGCTGTTAACCTTGTAGACGAGTTGATGGCTTAATTTGTTTTAGATTTTTACTTATTGCTGCCATTTTATCCTTTCATGTTTCACCTAATCTTTGAGAACCTGTTTCTTGTAGGAAGCAACATCTAGACTTTCTACCTTGGCAAGACTTCCATGGGGTTCAAGAGCACAATATGGTAAATTAGGTAGTAAAGATGGTAGTAAAGTTAATCCTCCAATGCACCTGCAGATCTTTGAATTTGGTGAGCATCTCTTTGCTGTGTGCTAAGTTTAAATCATCAGTCCTTTCGAATTATAATCCATGATGTTGACTAATATAAACATTAGCAATTTTTCTGTATCTATGAGATTTGACACACCGAAGAAATCAGACTGCTGAAAACTAAAAAATCTTTGAAGTATGTTTTTCTCATACACGCATGAGCAAAAACAAAGTGGAAAGTTCAGAATTTTAGCTTGGAATGCTCATGTGACAAAGTATCAACGCTTATATTTGGTAAATACCCAGCTTGTCATCTAACAGTTAGCATCTTTTACCCAAAATGAAGGGGTAAGCTATTTGTTTCCTAGTCAGTTGAACTAGACGAAAACTAGCTTATTCTATTGATATGTCTGCTTTTGCAGTATTCTCTCGCTTCTCAATCTATGCACACAGCACACTTTAAATCTGGAAAAGTCCCCTAAGTAATGTGAGTAAATGTGAAACCTAAACTGATTGTAGGAGCATTAAAGTATTAACTTTTCATACAACTCTAAATATGAACCCTATTAGAAACTTTTGTTAAGGGGTGTAGCACCCACATTTATCTCGTGTAATGATGCAACGGAATGTATGTGTTACTTCATAATGGAATAACTCAGGTTCTTATAGGAATTGTCAACAGAGGCGTGCCCATTTTGCAGAAGGGTTAGAGAGGCATTGACCGAACTTGATCTATCTGCAGAAGTGAGTATTGTCTTCTAGATTTAATTTGATAATCCTCATCTCTCCTCATATATGTTGTAATTAGGTGCAATATTCTTGGAGCGAGTCATGAGTCTAGACTAGGTTCATGTCCACACCGAATTTCTGATGTCCCATAATGCTCTTCTTAACAAATGCGGTTAGCCTCAGTTGTTCTTTATTTTTTTTCCTCTTAAATTTTTTTATGGTTTAGGAAAATCCCTTTTTCTTGTTTCGAAACGAAAGAGTAATGATTTTTGTTCCTGTTTCTTCAAAATTCCTAGTCTTGGTTTCGGTTTTTCCATATGTAATAGAAACCCTTTAGTTTACCCCATCCTTTACTTGCTGCAGTTTATTTTTTACATATTCAGAAGGAACATATGCTAAAATAAGTGATATCAGCTTTTCTGGTTTCAGTTGCATAAGTAGATTTCTTCCTTTGTTTCTTTGAGTATAATTCCTCATTCAAAACCCATGGGGTAAGATTTTTGTTGTAAGATCTTTTCACGTGGATAAGAGAGCTGCATTTTCTATACTGACGTATTCGTTACTAGCTTTAGAATGTAGATACATCCATCAAAGTTACACAGATAACTGTTCCAAATTAGAGTTACACACTCATTTACCCTCTCTGTTCCAAATTACTTAACAAAACTTACCATTTTAGGCAGTGCTAGACTACCCAAGTACTTGACCCCTTCCCCAATTGGATAAGTTTCCATCTCAAAAGTTCCATGTAATATACACTGATATAGGTATTATTTGTTTATTTTATTTTATTTTATTTTTAACTTTTGAAAACTCTCCGCACCTTCACACTTTTGGTTATAATTTTCCAAGTAATAATCCACACTGATTCCATAATAGATTTTTCTTTTATGAGAAAAAGAGTCCATGATAATAATCCATTCACACTTTCTCTTCTTGATCTCCATGGTAGTCAAACAGGATTCAAGTAAAATGGAAGGAAGTATTTAGCCAATTTTACATAATTGCATTCTTTGCAAGTTAAGGACAGGAGAGCAGTTGGTTTCTTTTTCTTTGTTATTTTCTTGAAACGAGGGTTGTGAGAATTTCAGTCATATAAGATATCTTGAGGAGATAGAGGGACACTGCAAGGACTGGCTCCTGTTTTTTCTTTATTTTTCGTTTTCTTTTTCCAACCAGTAGGAGTTGCTGTTGGTTTTGGTGCTGATACAGCGTCTTTGCAAGAAATGTCAAAATTCAGATTGATCCTTGTATCTAGCATTCACATAGAAGCAGCAAAAGTAAATGAGTGTCCTTCTTCCAACTTTGAGATATAGGGAATTCAGATCTCCACCTTTTTATGCTGAAAAAGTTTAATTTTTTCTCGCCCTTGATTGAGCACGGGAATTTATCTTATGTACGATCACGATATTAGCAAGATTTGAGAAAATCCAATTTTTCTGTTATCATTGATTGTACTTATTGTGGTTAATGTTGTGTTTATACTATTTTTCTATTTTCATAGTATTGTTCCATTATTACTGGTTATTGTTATCGCTTTTCCATCTATTTTCCGGTTTGGTATTATCTTTCTGGTTTCTGTTGCTGTTACTGATTTATTGTCTCTTTTCGTCTTCTTGATCCGAGGGTCTATCGGAAACAACATCTCTACTCCGTCGGGGTAGGGGTAAGGTCTGCGTACACGCTACCCTCCCTAGACACACTTGTGGGATTTTACTGGGTTGTTGTTGTTATTGATTGTATTTATTAGGTTTTGTTAGAAGATGTACAGGGGAAATACAATTTAGCAATGCGCCCATCATCGAGCTAGATGCTATCTCAATTTCTATTCCTCAAAGGGATACTCAGCATCTATTTGGAGATTACCTGAAGCTGAGGTTCATCCAAACTAGCTAAATTAAGTCTTCTTTCTGTTTCACCTCAAAACCATGGCATTACGTTACATAAGTATATAAATTAGATATATCATCGGACTATTTGCTTTCTGTTAAACACGAAAATCTGCAATTCTTCCAGCTATTCAAAGATCCAGATTGGTCCTCATCACTTGTTAATAGGAATAAAAAGAACATGGCTTAAATGCAAAGCTCTTTCTGTGGTTGGTTCTTTTGGTGTGACTTGATTATGAGTTTTAACATATTCTTTTGCCGCAACATATAATCACATTGATATGTTGAATACTAAAGTTATTTATCTTTTTAATTTCTGCTTTATCTCTTATGTAATTTGCTATGTGGTTACCTTACGGCCCGAATGTGATTTTGTAGATTTATCCATGTCCAAAGGGTTCTGTAAGACACCGAGAAATGGTTAGAAGATTGGGAGGCAAAGAACAGTATGTAGATAATCTTCAGATTGAATTTTAAATTAAGGTTTTGTTAATTTGGCAAGCACTAGAAGATTTTTTTCCTTTTCTGTAAGAAAACAAGTTCTGAAATGCTAGTTATAAGATAGAATAAAGAATGTTGAACCATGAGAAGTTGAAGATGCAAAGTGATCATTCATGGATGACTCTATTATATCGTTTTCTTATTTTGGCTGTGTCTTTCTGAATCCTATCTTTTTATAACCCCTTAATTGGATATCCTTGCCTAGTATATTCATATGGATAAGAGACAAGAAGCTAAATTTTTTTATGAAGTAAGTGAAATTCATTAAAAGGCATCAAGCAGATGCATGAGTACAAAAGGGTGGGATAGATAGCTTCAGTACAAATGAGTTTATGCTAAGATTAAGGAGCTAACAAAATCCAAAAAATAGTCAGCACTATTTACAGGGGTGAAATAGTTCAAACTGAAAAGGTTCACTAAGAGACAAGAAGCTATTACAAGGTATTTTTTTTAGGGCCATAGTTTTCAAAGTTTAGGTTCCTAACTTAGTAAATTGTTGATACTTTGCAGGTTCCCATTCCTTGTGGACCCAAATACTGGAACTTCGCTCTATGAAAGTGGTAAGAAGCTGGGAGTTCCTTTTCTTTATTAATTTTTTATGTTTAAGGCAGTTTCATCTAAGTACTAATTAACTGTTCGTTTTCCAACCAAATAACAACAACGACAGCATACCCTGGGTATTCCCACTAGTGGAGTCTGGGGAGAGTATTGTGTACGCAGACTTTACCCCTACCTTGTGCAGGTAGAGAGGGTGTTCCGATAGACCCTCGCTCAAGTCAAGCATAATCACAGCAGTAAGGGAATGAAATATAATAGTGAAAGGAGTCATGGAAAAGAAGCAATAACAACAAGAAGATAGTAACAACTGAAGCAGAAGCAACATAGGTAGTAGAAGAAGTCTAAGAACAAGCAAAACTAGACTAATACCAAAACTACTAGAAAGGAAAGGAAGTACGCTCTATTACCTACTAACCTACTATCCTAATTCTCGACCTCCACAACCTCCTATCATGGGTCATGTCCTTGGTAAGCTGAAGATGGGTCATGTCCTGCCTAATCATCTTTCCCCAATACTTCTTCGGCCTTCCTCTACCTCTCCTTAGACCCACCATATTCATAGCCTGTTTGGCCAAGCTTCTCCCTACCCCAAAAGTGCTTTTTTTCTCAAAAAACATTTTTTTTCTCAACTTGAGGTGTTTGGCCAAGCTTTTTTGAGGAAAAAAGTGCTTTTGGGAAGAAGCAGAAGCAGATTTGGAGAAGCAGAAAAAAGTGGCTTCTCCCCAGAAGCAGAAGCGGTTTTGACTTTTCTTCTTCTCAAAAATACCCTTAGCAAAATATGGTATATATCAAAATAACCTTACTTATTTTAAACCTAATACTTAGAATTAGAGATTATATTATTGAACTCTCCTAATGTATAAATATTTTTATTTTTATTTTTAGGATAGCTTTCTAATATGGTGACTTTTGAGATGAATGCTTTTATTTGTTAAATAATATTTTGATATATTTAAATCATCTTGAAAGAATTAAAGTACTTTTGAATTTTATTTTCATGTTTTACTTAAATAAAATGAAAAAACTTAATTATTATCTTTAATAATAAATATTTGAGATTATTTATTTATTCATATAATATTAACTATTAAGTAAATCTCTTCATGTCCTTATTCGTAATTTGATACTTAAAAGCACTTTTTGAAAAGTTTGACCAAACACAAATTATTGTTCAAAAGTGCTTTTCAGATTGATTAGCCAAACACAAACTACTCTCCAAAAGTACTTTTTCGAAAAGCACTTCTAGAAATAACACTTCTCAAAATAAGCAGATTTTTCCAGCTTGGCCAAACAGGCTATCAACCTCTCACACCTCCTCACTGGAGTGTCTGCTCATCTCCTCTTCATATGCCCGAACCATCTCAGCATCGCTTCCCGCATCTTATCCTCCATGGCGGCCACCCCACCTTATTTCGATCATCTTCGTTCCTGACCCTATGTCTCCTAGTATGCTCATACATCCATCTCAACATCCTTATTTCCGCTACCTATATCTTCTAGACATGAGAGTTCTTGACTGGCCAACACTCCGCCCCATACAACACAGTCGGTCTAACCACCACTATGTAGAACTTACCTTTAAGACTGGGTTGCACATTCTTATCACACAAGACGGCGGATGCAAGCCTCCATTCCAACCAAATGAGTTAGCAATATTACGTAGATGCTTCAGTTTTTGAATCTTAGTGGGTGGGTTAAGCCTTTAATTTGTGCTACCCTGGATTAAAATGAAGACTAAGCATAGTTGTGCCCTTGATTGTCTTAAATAGCTTAAGAACAGATGGCTATCCTCTCTTTTTTTCCTAGCGGTCGAGGGAGGAACTTTTATGTTTGGTGTACAGTTGTAGGGGTAGATGCATCAAACAAGGAGAGAACAACTTCGTTCTCAGATATGTCTGGTTTTAGCAACTTGACTACTATTCTACCGCCCCTTCTACAGTTTCAGACAAGAAAAGCCAAGCTTTAGTACCCACTATTGAAAGAGGACTTGCTTTTGGGACCTGGATTACCATGCATGCTCATCATTACAAGGGTAAGAACTGTATGTACTAGGCAATTCTGCAGAATCTGGCGGCACATAGGCCAGAACAACTGCCAGAAAAAAATAAACTTTACTGTCTCAGCCTCTCAGGCTGAGTTTAAAAGTAGCAGATATTTATATTCGACAATCTCGCGACACTTAGATCTGTCCAGTGTGCTAAGTCTGTTCTGATTGGTAAGGCAAAGAAAGCTACTCGGGGGATTTTTTAGGAGCCACATTAAAGGTGCCCATTCCCCTGTTTCTTAGCAGTTCATGAGCACTTCTAATGGAATATTTACATGTGTCTCCTTTCCATTTCGATTCTTCAGCTCCTGTAGAAGGAAGCATAGCCATAAGGATGGGGTTCACCAACTGTTGTAGTTCTCTAGATCATTTTCTTCCAGCCAAGCACACCATTGTCCATTTTAAATTACATCAGCTACTTTAGAATGAATGCTAGGACCCATATGTCGTAGCAAATGAACGACTTACCAAAAGCAAAGAAAAGCAAATAAAGAGAGAACAATAGCTGCAGTGGGTGTCATGCATCGTGTCAACTCCTTTTTATCAAGAGGCACCTCCTTTTTAATTGGGATATGATATTAGAAAGAACTGATGAGACGACCTGCATTCTAGCACCAACTCTTCATGCAGGGCTGCACGAGCTTTCAATATGACTCCGTTCCTCTAGTAAACTAATGAATTTTTTTCTTTCTCAGGTGATATTGTTAAATATTTATTTCAGCAATATGGTCAAGGAAGGAATCCATCTACTGGCCTCTTGGAGAGGTATTATAAATATTTTCAGTGCATACTCAGAATTTTTGTAAGTGGTGTCGGCATTTAAAGAAGTGAATAAATGAACAAATCAAAAACAGAATTTTGACATTATTAATAAAACACGATTCAAGTATATTACTATAAACACTTCTGAACGAGTTTTCATTTCTAATAATGTGTTCATGATAACATCAGTAGAAACAACAACAACAACATACCCAATATTATCCCACACCGTGGGGTCTGGGGAGGGTAGTGTGTACGCAGACCTTACCCCTACCTTGTAAGGATAGAGAGGTTGTTTCCAATAGATCCTCGGCTTAGGAAAGCATAAGCACCACATTAATGAAATTATAGACAAGAAGGGAAAATACCAATAGCCATATAAAAGCAGAATAAAAACCACAAGACTGTAAGGTGATCAACAATGAAAGAAACAACGGTTAGTCATAAAAACCTACTACCATCAGAAAGCGAGACTGCGTGCCAATGCCATTGTTATGAACACTCTAGACTACCTACTCTACTACCCTAATCCTCGACCTCTATACCTTCCTATCAAGGGTTGTCCTCAGTCAGCTGAAGTTGCGCCATGTCTTGCCTAATCACCTCTCCCTTCCTCTTCTTTGGCCTACCTCTACCTCTCCGTAGGCCCTCCAATATCAACCTCTCACACCTCCTCACCGGGGCGTCTGTGCTCCTCCTCCTCACATGACCAAACCACCTAACCCGTGCTTCCCGCATCTTGTCCTCAATAGGGGTCCCACCCACCTTGTCGCGAATAACCTCATTTCTGATCCTATCTAACCTGGTGTGCCCGCACATCCATCTCAACATCCTTATCTCTACTACCTTCATCTTCTGTACATGAGCGATCTTGACTGGCCAACACTCGGCCCCATACAACATCGTTGGTCTGACCACTACTCTGTAGAACTTACCCTTAAGTTTCGGTGGCATCTTCTTGTGACACAAAACACCGGAAGCGAGTCTCCATTTCATCCATCCCGCTCTAATACGATACGTGACATTCTCATCAATCTCTCCATCCCCTGAATAATAGATCCAAGGTACTTAAAACTCCCTCTCCTAGGGATGACCTGCGAGTCCAGCCTCATCTCCCCTTTCCCTCCTTAAGTCTCGCCACTGAACTTACACTCCAAGTATTTTGTCTTGGTCCTGCTCAACTTGAAACCTTCAGATTTCAGGGTCTGCCTCCATACCTCTAATTGCGTGTTCACACCGTCTCGCGTCTCGTCAATCAATACAATATCATTTGCAAATAGCATGCACCACGACACCTCCCATTGGATGTGGCGCGTCAGTACGTCCATCACCAGAGCAAACAAAAAAGGGCTGAGTGCGAACCCCTGATGCAACCCCATCATAACCGGAAAATGGTCCGAGTCCCCACCCACCGTCCTTACTCGGGTCTTTACTCCATCATACATGTCCTTAATCAACCTAACGTAGGCAACATGTACACCTGTAGAAACATAATTCTAAAAAGATCTTTTCCTCATTATAGTCCACGTGCTGTTTGACTTAAAATGACATTCATGTCATTTGCCTTACGGTTCCATGTCTGTTTAGAAATGGAATTTAGAGAAAGAGATCATAGTACATAAATACTATAGTAGTAAAACTACTGGTGAGTAGTGGTGGCAAAATGGTTAAAAGAAAATAGTTAACCACTCATATTATCCACAAAAAATGGGTTGGATAATGAACTTTTTAAAAATGGGTCAAATATGAATAAGAACCATATTATGTTGGGAAGCTTGTCAGGCTAATAGAAGGGAAAAAATATTTAAAAGAGAAAAGCAATAACTTGCAATTGAAATCAATTATTTCGAAATCATATCAAAACCCACTGTAGTGAGTAATAGAAAGTCATTTTTTTTTACTTATAGCCCTCAATAGTGAACAAAAATAAAAATGATAGACACGGACTAACATCATCAAATCTCCCAACAGGGGTAAACACGTGAGTGGTGTACAAATCACAAACTCGCCCTATATGAAACACGATAGGAGGTCTCACCTCGATAATCAGAATTGAATCAAAATAAGAATAATGCTCCTTTTATTATAAATTAAATCATGCATGTATGACACCATCTGGTGTATTGGCCCCAACCAAGTCATAGCAATTATATCAACGGGCCAGGCCTCCCCCTCTTGGCCGCCCTCTACCCGCCTGTCCTCCACCCCTAACTGGCTGTGCACGTGGAGTATTAACTGGAATAAAGCTTGTAGCCTAAGTATTCTGATGAAATACGTTTCTTCCAAGTCTAGGACATTCTCTCATGACTTGCCTAGTACAATCACACTGATAACAACCCTTCTACGAGTTCGGCTGCTCATAATGAGTCTCTGCCGGATAACGGGAATAACCACTATAGGAACCCTGTGCTGGTGGTGCATTAAAAGAACTTACTGTAGCACCCCGAGTATTCTAAAATTATTTATGTGACCTCGCTGGTACTGAAATATAGAATTATTAAGGAAGCGGGAATACCGTAAGTCCCAGCATCATCCCATACAAATCATTTCGAGATATAAGCTTCCAAATTAGGCTCCATGCATCAGAAATTTCTAGTGAAACAGCTTTACCGGCCTTCATTCAGTCGACCATAACTTTCTGTACAAATGTCCAAATGATGAATGGTTTAAGTTTCGGGAAACTAGAATCAAAGGGCTATAATTTTCATGTTTGAAAATTTTTGGATTCTTTATAGATTTCGAGATATAAGGTTCCACAGTCGGGTCAGTGCAGCAGGAGTTTCCTCTACGCGATCGCGAAAAGGCTTCCGCGATCGCGATTCACAGTGTCCAAACAGCAAAATTGCTCTTCGCGATCGCAACCGTTTGTCCTTGATCGCGATGCATACCACTGTGGCCAAAAACTAACAACTAAAAATGGCCTAGAAATGGTCCAAAACCACTCCGAAACTCACCCGAGCCACTCGGGACCCCTTCCGAACATACCAACAAGTCTCAAAACATATTACAGACTTAGTCGAAGCCTCAAATCACATCAAACAACGCTAAAACCATGAATCATGCCCCAATTCAAGATTGATCAAACTAAGAAATTCCAACTTCTATATCCGATGCCAAAACCTAACGAATCAAGTCCGATCGATCTCAAATTTTGAACACAAGTCATAAATGACATAACAGAGCTATTCCAATTTCCGAAATCGAAATCCGACCTCGTTATCAAAAATTCAACCTTTGGTCGAACTCTCCAAAAATCTTCTATTTTCCAACTTTCTCCAAAATGCGTCGAATTGTCCTACGGACTTCCAAATCCAAATCCGGACACACGCCTAAGTCTGAAATCACCATAAGAAGTTATTAATATCATCAAAATTCCATTCAGGAGTTGTTTCCTCAAAAGTCAAACTCTAGTCAACTCATTTCATTTTAAGCTTCAAAAAATGAGAATTGTTCTTTCAATTTATTCCTGAATCATCCGAAAACCAAACTCAACCACGCACGCAAGTCATAATACACATCCCAAAGTTGCTTATGACCTTAAGTCGTTGAACGAGATGCTAATCCTTAAAATGACAAGTCAGGTCGTTACATTCTCCCCCTCTTAAACATACGTTCGTCCTCGAACGTGCCAAGAATCTTTTTGAGCACATTAAATTACTGAGTGTATTATTACACACATACCCGCGCATTATTCTACTTCACCACAAATGTAACATGGATCCGACAACGCCACCTCAGTTGAGATTATTTCTTTTGTCCTCATTTATAAACTTTGAAGCCAATTTCCTACACTCCAATAAATTTCAAAAAGGCCTGATTTTCATATTAACACATTGTGTTAGTCTCAACCGGCTGTAGCAATTTTGTTTTGTGCCTACACACACATTATACGTATGCCCATAACCACATCTTTAGTCATAATAGTTGTTCATAATCAATTACAACATCGCCAATTAACCTCATGTTAACAAAAATCTCGTTTCAAACCTTCGCCTTACTAACAACGAGACACGAGGCATGAACACGCCATAATTATTTACCCGAGTTAACGAGTCACATTTTACGCCTCCTGGGCACTCACCTCGTAGGCTAACACTCAATATTTACAGCACAAATATGGCTAAATATGCATAGAAAATACATACAAAATAACCGAATAAGCCTAACAGGCATGACTCCTTATTAATACTATAGTACAAATTTAAATTTCACAAAGGAAGAATTTAAACACATAAAGTTTTCACCACAAGGACCTCACCCTTATATAACTTTCACTATGGCTTGTAGTCTGGTTTAAATATTTCACATCATATAAAATACGAGGATCTCGTCCTCATCTCTGAATCATAGGTATTTTGCATAGTGTGCCAACTGAAATTTTCCATTCCCTTTCTTTCTTCTTTTTAATAAATTCCGTAAACAGTTTTCACAACACATAATGAACCCACATACCAATTGGGCATATAATTCATAAAGTGTTTTGAAAAGCGAGCGCTTCGTCGCTTTAAGCGAGAAGCGAGGCGAAGCGAGAAGCTGTCGCTTTTTCCTTACCAAGGCGACACGACCAGCAGAAGCGATCGCTTCAGCCAAGAAAGCGAGAAGCGATCCAGAAGCGAAAAGCGCAGAAGCGAGCGCTTCTGCCCAAAGGGGTCATTTTGAAAAAAAAAAAGTTTGGGTCTTTGTTTTTGTTATACAAAACAGACCCAAAGTGAAAAGACCTTTCTTTGTCTTGCCAAAAATTGAACGTTAGCAGCAGTAGCAGCCAACTAGGGTTCCAGCCTCCAGGTAATTTTTCTTCTTTCTTCTTTCTTCTTCTTCTTCTTCTTCTTCTTCTTCTCTTTTTTAGTTTTTCTCGTCCAGTGTCTGTGCTAGGGCAGGCGTTGGTTCCCCCCCAATCCTCTTTATTCTTCTTATTTATTAATTTTAATATGTATTTTAGTTTGTAAAATTAATTATTATATATATGTTATATTTTCAGTTTATTTGATTTGTTTAATGTGTATTTCAGTTTATAAAATTAATTATTATATATATGTTATATTTTCAGTTTATTTGATTAATTTTATATGTATTTCAGTTTATAAAATTAATTATTATTATACATGTGTGTTATATTTTCAGTTTATTTGATTTTTTAAAATGTTATATTTTCAGTTTATTTGATTTTTTTTAATGTGTATTTCAGTTTATAAAATTAATTATTATATATATGTTATATTTTCAGTTTATTTGATTAATTTTATATGTATTTCAGTTTATAAAATTAATTATTATTATACATGTGTGTTATATTTTCAGTTTATTTGATTTTTCAATGTGTATTTCAGTTTATAAAATTAATTATTATATATATATATATGTTATTTTTCAGTTATTTTGATTAATTTTATATGCATTTTCAGTTTATAAAATTAATTATTATATATATATATATATATGATATGTTTTATTTTCAGTTTATTTGAATTTTTTAATGTGTATTTTTGTTTATATAATTAATTATTATATATATGTTATATTTTCAGTTTATTTGATTAATTTTATATGTATTTTCAGTTTATTTGATTATGTATTTTCTTATATTAATAGGGATTTAAAAATGTCCCAAAGTTTTTAAATTGAATTTTTTTATTATTTATATTGTGTCTTTGCAAGGTTTCCATTATGTTTTTTAAAAATTGCGCTTCACTTCAATGAAGCGTGCGCTTCGCTTTTGAAGCGAGGCAAGGCAATGTCGCTTTTTTGCGCTTCTCGCTCTCAAAAACACTGAGACAAGACAAGATTTACGTGGTTCGACAATTTTTGCCTACTCGACGGCCACACAAATAATAATTCTTTATTAATTGAAGAGAAAGAAAAAGTTAAGGGATGATCTGCAAATGAAAATGCATACCCCCTTTTATAGGCATTTGAATGCCGTGCCGACGTAAGCGCTTACATCATAAGAATGCCGATGTAAGCGCTTACATCATAAAAATGCCGGCGTAAGCGCTTATATCATATTTTCATCTTTTTTTGACTTTTCTTTCTTTTGTTTTATATACTTTTATAACTTTTGTCTTTATTTTATTTCTTTTACAGCTGGGTTTGTTCCTTTCAATCTCCCCCTCAAACCCATATACATCAAGAAAGAAAATTAAAAAAAAGATTTGCTATTCTCTAGTGTGTGGATTACTCTCACAGCTCTAATACTTCTCTCTTATTTTTGGTGTATTTGAGATGAAACTGAATGGCTCTATTTATAAGGGAAGGACTCGTCCAATTCAGCCAATCAAATTTGACTTTTGCAATTGCAAAATGCAAATTGCTCACAGGCGCCCACAATTGCTTGACATTGCATTCCTTGTCCCCCTACAATGCTTGACCTTTAATTTCAACTTGCATTCCTTTTGCTTTTCCTTTTCTAAATCGTTTTCTCTTTCTTTTCTTTATACTTTTTTTATTTAAATAGGTCCCACAAATTTCCCCCTTAATTTTGATTTTTCTTCTTCATTCCAAGATTTGATCTCACTCTCTGGAAATTTTCAAACTTGAGAGGTTTGGTAAAAATATCTGCAACTTGATCATGAGACTTCACATATTTGAGATCGACTTCCTTCTTGGCAATGCATTCTCTGATGAAGTGATACCTTGTATCTATATGCTTGCTTCGATCATGATACACCGGATTCTTGGCAAGTGCCTGTGCGGATTTGTTGTCAATACAAATCTCCGTAGCTTCAATTTGTGGCGAATTGTGCTCCTTTAATAATCTATTCAGCCAAATAGCATGACAGGTACTTGACGTTGCTGCTACATATTCGGCTTCACAGGTCGAGAGAGTAACAATGGATTGTTTTTTTGAACTCCAAGAAATAACAGAATCACCCAAGAAAAAC